>NW_017891680.1:0-14333 GCF_001540865.1 Ananas comosus | reverse complement strand
GGGCCACTTGAGGAAATGTAAACATGGAATCCGTTAAATGCTAAGTGTCATAAAGGGCACAGACCTAGAGAAAGATGTTGGAATTTTCTATTTGTAACTAAACTAGACTTCGGGATGCTCGCGAACATACTCATGTAAGACATGAGGATGTGATACTTAGACTTGACTATAATTGCTTGCTCATGTTGATCAATCTCCACATGCTTCGTGAGGTCCGCATCCCCCCTACAAGCCGGCACTCCGGAGTTATGCCTATCCGACTCTTCGTCGCTCTAAGGCTCGTTTGCGTATTCGAGCAGCCTACCGGGTCAGCTGGGACAGACACATTCCCAAGAGATTCTAATCTTAAAGTTGGAAATCGGAAAGACACGGTGTGTTTATTAATGATTCACCTAGCACAGAGGAGTAATAGTCAGGATTACTTGACTTAACTTCTAGTCATGGTTGTGGACATTTGGTTATCTCATTACATATAGCTAGTGAATGCATAGATGTTTTTTGCATCTTATATCAACTGTAGTCATGACAAAGTCCACTTTCATATACTGTATAAAGTAAAATCATGATATTACTTAGACATTAGAAATATATATATATTATCCTATGACAAGATAAATCCATTATCGAATGCCATGTTAATCGCAAGTCGGCTAGCAATCTTAATTATGCTTTCTATATGCCTTTATTCTATTATTATTACGTAATTACCATTTTCTTTGGGCTAGTCGGTCAACGCCTGAGTCAGTATTCTCCCACTGGGAAGCTATAAATTCATAGTTCTCCAACTACCCCTCTTTTCTTCGATTTTCAAGAGCCTTCCACGCAGGGCCAGAACGGCCAGGATCGCGGAAAGGATCGCCTCGGCTAAGATTGTTACCGGGAGGGAGTATCGATAGCTGTCTACCTCTCGTGTTATCTTTTTGAACGGTTGAGAGTTACTACCCCGTATATGTATAAGCCACATTTTTGTACTTGAGGTATGTTTGTACTACTTATTGTCCTAAATGTTAAACCTTTATTTCTATAAGCTTTGTGAGAGATAGAAACTTTTACTCTCATGATATTATATTGGCTTGTTATTTTGCTTCTTCTATTTGTTCGTATTCTTGCTTTAACTTCTCGCTTTTATGTAAACTCCTTAGTATGATAGTATAGACAACTGGGCAGGTACTGGCACTACCCCCGGGGGAGGACTACCGACGGTCTCACTAGCCATCGGGCTGCAAGAGCTTAATTTGGTATGACAGAAAGCCTAGGTTTGATGCTTATGATCCTGGAACCTTAGCCGTTGGACTTTAGGCAATTAGCTCGCTGAGAACGATAGTTAATTGACTTTGAGGAAAGTATTATCGATTCGGGTTTATGACAACCTCTAAAAATTTGATCTTTTATCGTAGTGTAGGCTTCTAAACATTCGGCAGGGTTACGTTGCCCGACAACGTAACATCGGAGTTGATATGAAGGACACCTCCTTACTTTCGCATGATTTGGGTTTTTATCTTTGACGGCGGATTCGACAGCGTGGTTTTATTAAGACGTTGATCGCTTTTATATCTTTGTAGCGACGACTGCCCTGATTACACGCTCTCCAGCTCCTCCGGCGCGAATGCAGTCGGCACACTCCGAGGCGGTCGAGACCTCCGCATAAACTTCCGGATCTGTCGGTCGTGACCTGAGGCCCAGCTTAGCGTTCCTACTTGCAAAACCACACAACTCAACAAACAAAATTAATTTTTTTAATTTGTTGCGCAAGCAGACGGCGGCCGACCATGTTCGGCTAAGGGCTCAGCGGTCAGGAGCCGGCGGATGAAGCATCTTGAGGACCATCCTACTCAGCAGCAGACTTCAGGAGAACCACAGGGTCCACACCGCCAGCACCGTGGTGGACCGCACCGAGGGCGCAATCCCCTGCCGCCCAGTTCTTCACATGCGCACCTTGGCGACGCATCTCGGGAGGAGGTGTTGCGCTTACCCATTCAGAGACCGGCCACAGGGGAGCAGCTTTCCCCGTGATGGCCGAGGACCAGAGGATCGGCCATGGACGAGCCTCAGTGATCATGAGGTGTCGGCCCGAGACATTCATGCGAGAACGACTCACTGACTTTCGAGAATGTTGAGCATAATGTGAGAAGCGTTTCGAGATACCTCGTGGAGGAGAGAGACATGATTGGCTCGCACTCGTCACTTTCGGATCAGACTAAGGCCTATCGTTAGTAGGTTGAATATCGGCAGGACAACCCAACACTATCCACTAGGTTCACACATGTCCCGAGCTCAATGCCGCTTGATGACATTAGCTCTCTAGTTCACTTACATTCTAGTTCCAATACCTCTATATGGTAATTTCGTCATCTTGCATGTTTCAAATAAACTCAAGTTTAGATGCATGAATCAAAGCTCATGTACACTATAGAAGCATAAAACCAAGTCTCGTATAGAACGCTAAATGCAACCATAGGCCTAC
The DNA here is from genome assembly GCF_001540865.1 of Ananas comosus. NCBI lineage: Eukaryota > Viridiplantae > Streptophyta > Magnoliopsida > Poales > Bromeliaceae > Ananas > Ananas comosus. The sequence continues at coordinate 11,869 of NW_017891680.1, read as the reverse complement.
CAAGCTACTCTCTACTCCATAGAGGTCCAAAATTTTACTCTCTACTCCATAGAGGTCCAAAATTTTATCATATACGACATAGGCCTTTAAGCATTCTAAAATTCACAATAAATACATATAACAAGAATATGCATGCTTTTTCATTTAACGATACTTAATTAAGCACAAATAAGAATTCTCATTGTATGGCTAGGTCAAACCCACCGAACCGTCGCGTAGGGCCTCGTTTCGCCGAACAAAGTTGTCCCCGAGTCTCAAAATACCCTAAAAGTAATCAGCGAAGAGATACGAGGGCATTACGACCAACCATAAGATCAAACATTAACCTAGAAGCAAAAAGGGCCAAAACTCACCTCAAGAGAAGATATCTCTTCCGAAGCTCCAAAAGAGAGCTAGAACCCTTCCAATCCAAGCCCAAGGAAGGTTCTAAACCAATTAATCTAGCCTCAAAAGCCCTAGATCAAAAAGCCCCAAAATCAACCCTAAATCTCATTTCTAGGGTTTCATCTCCTATAAATCACCAAAATAAGAATCTAGAGGAGGGAAACATGTTACTAACCCTTTGGAGGCTTCAATCCAAGCTCAAAATGCCCTAGGGTTGAAGTTTGGTCCACCACTAAGCTCTACAAGCAAGCTCCAAGCCTTGCAAAGGTGGAAAAGAGAGAAAGGGGTTGAGCTCCAAGCTCCCTCAAGCTAGCTCCTCTTCTTCTTCTCCTCCTTCTTCTTCTTCTTCTCTCTCTAGAAAGTGTAGGGAGAGGGTGAGAATGAGAAAATGAGAGAGGGAAGAGGAGGAAATGGCTAATAAGCCCATCTAGTGTAACAAAATCCGGAGAGGCCCCTCAAAAATTCAAATTTGCATCAGCCCGAACTGGGCAGTTTTCGCCCAGAGGGACCGGTCTCTCCCCAGCAGGGACTGGTCTCTCGCTGCGAACCCGAAAAACCAACGTTCGGGAACCGGTCTCTCCCCAGCAAGGACCGGTTGCCTTGCCGGCTGCGCACACTGTTCACTGGGAGGACCGGTCTCTCATATCAGGACCGGTCCCCGAGAGTAAAAACTCTCAGGACTCATCCCGAACTCAGGTTTTCGAACTTTTTAGGTCGAAAAACACTCTACAACCCTCCACCAAGTGTGGAGAAGCTCGAAATACATCCAAACACTCGAACCTTGCAATTTGCAAAGGTCTAGTGCGTCACAGTTAGTGGGGTGAGAACTACTAAAAGTTCCTAGTGGGTTCGGCCGCTGACCTCGCCGACTCACCCACTAGGTCTATTCAGACATATGTAGGCAAGAAAGAGAATAGATAGTAACCAGTTATAACATGTAACTACTACAATGGCTGTACAAAGCTAAAAAAAATAATAGGTAACATATGAAATTGATGCATGCATGCTATTAATAATCATTACCCAATCAAACTGGTTAACTATTTGGTTAACAATAACTCACCAACCAAATCCCAAGTATCGGGGAGATGCAAGCTACATCCCGACGAGACCGTTTACTGGGGAGACGCTAGCTCCTAATCTAGTTGATGACCACTCCGGAGCTTATCGCCCAAGGAGGAGCGACCTTCCTCGAGTATAGACTAATGTGAGTATGATCTGATCCTCATTTAGAGGGTCCAATGAATGACAATGTCACACTTTAACTCTAACTAGCTCTTTACGCTAGTTTTACAATTCTAATTTCAATACTAACCAATCCTCTAGTCATAATGTCACCAGATTCACTATTGTCATAGTCCACAACAAATTCACACATTCGTAGGGTTCTATGTCCATATTCTATGGTTCATATGTTCTTTACATTGACATGAATTCAATTGTTCAGTTACTAACTGCATAATGTCAATTTTCCTATAATGCATGAATATACTACAATTCATATATAGATATGCTCAACAAGGCAACATAGACATAAAGAGAGATTCGAAGATTTCGGATAGCACCACCCACCTCGTAGGGATGCCGAATTGTTAGAACCAACGTCTCAGAATGTATAAACACCTAGCCCTCGCGACTCGACGCCAACGAAACTAGAACGAAGCGTTTCTTAATTAGCGCGTCGTAGGTCCGTCGGAATGTCAATTTGAGCTTCCGAGCACATCAAACCTGCCTCCAATGAGGAATAAAACAGCTTAAACTGAAGTCATATTCGCATTTTTACGAAGTTTGCATTTCGACTCCAACTTGCATATATGTATATAATATCAACATATACATATACATAGTCTTTCTATTAAGTTTCCTGCTAGCTCTACACTTTAGCAACTAAGAACATATTACTAATTCTCATTAGGGACAAGTAGACATCAGCTTCAACCAGGGTTTAGTGTGATCTTATCTCAGACTTTATCCCCCAACACTAATCATAAGTATATATATATATATATATATATATATATATATATATATATATATATATATATATATATATATACACACACACATACATATATATACATAATGCTAGTTCTATATGATTCATAGCACTTGGAAGCTTTAGCATCTTAAAAAACCCCTGTTCACTACTTCTTTACAGCAAAGAACATCTCTCAAACCAGGTTTAGGATTGATCTATTTTAGATTTTCATCCCAACCATCCTTCATATGTGTATATATATATCTACATATAACATAAAGCTAATTTATAGGATTCAGCTTTGGCTGCATCCCTTTAGAAGTTAACTCACTCATAATTCAACCTCTTTAAATAGGGATTAAAGTCATTCTAATTCAAATATTAAAGCTACTTTAGCCCAGGTTTCATCCCTAATAATCATTCATATGTATATACATACATACATACACAACATAGAGCTAGTTCTATAAAGTTCACAGCACTTAGAGTTTCAGCACTTAAGAAATTCATTGTGCACACTTCTTTACAGCAGAGCACATTATTCAAACCAGGGAATATCATCAATCCCCCCCGGTTTCATTCGAACTACTAATTCATAATGCAGTTTTTCAAGTGCATAATGCAGTTTTCAAGTTTCCTATGACAGTTAGAAGTTCCAATAGATAATTTATAGTTCAAATCTCATTAGAAGGTAGCTACATAACCTTCAAACCAGGGTATTTAACCATCTTATCCTAGGTTTTTATCTTAACAACTCATCAATAACTGCAAACATGCTGCCAATAAAGCTTCTCTAAGCTTCTAAAGCTTTAGAAGTTAAGCTATCTCTAGTTTAACCTCTTATAAAGCAAATAGCATCACTTTGCTCAGAAATTAGAGCTAATCCACTCCAGATTTCATCCCTAGTAACCTGGGTACATATACACATACATATTTATACATGTATGCATGCTGTTTTCAGCATATACTCAAGGTTTTCTACATACTACTACCATCTTTAAGCAATCAATAATACTCAATCCAGGAAAAGATATCAAGCTTACCTGGATTTGAAGTTTCCCCAAGGGTTTTCTCAGCTCCACAAGCCTTCCTTTCAACTCGAATAGCAAGAAATCCTCCTCCAAAATCTGCTCCACCAAGCTTTTTTTCACAGCTTCTATCTACGGTTTAAAGAGAGAAAGAGAAAGAAAGAACTGAAAAGAGGTGATGGATAGGGGGTCCAGATACGTGGACACATGCAACATATCTAAGGTTAAGTGATAAGGTTGACAATTTGCACTTTAACCCTCTAAACATGCAAAAGTGCATTGCAATCCTGCAGTGTAATATACCGAGAAATCGAAAAATAAATATCAAACTTTAGTCAAATTGACCAAAGTGTGAGGATAGTACACTTCGGAAAGTCCGAAGGTGTTAAAATGAGTAAAAGTGCGTTGTGGAAGGTTTTCGAGAGCTAAAGAATCAAAAATCTGCAAACTGCAGTTTTTGAGCTCTCGGGGACCAGTCCCTGGTGGGAGAGACCGGTCCCCGAACGCGCAAGAAATAAGAAAAGCCAAAAATCGGCTAAGTCCCTGAGAACCAGCTCTCGAGAACCGGTCCCTCTCTGAGAGACCGGTCGGTCCCCAGAGATCGGTCCCCCCAGAGAGAGACCGGTCGCATTACACACAGCAGCTATGGCTGTGCTGGAAGAGCTCTCGGGGACCAGTCCCAAGTCGGGGAGAGCGGTCCCCGAGCCCGAAATCTGCCCAGTCCAGGCAGTGTAATAAAGTGAAAGTTGAGGGGTTTAATTGCATTTTTGCAACCCATTGAGCTATGTATTGGGGTAAATGAGAAATTTCTCTCATTTCTCACCCCCTCACACTCTCTCCTCTCTTTCTCTCTCTAGAAGACAAAGAAGGAGAAGGAGAAGACAAAGAAAAAGGAAGGAAAAGAAGAAAAAGAAAATGGAGAAGAAGCTATTGGAGTGAAGCAACTTCATCTTCTTCCTCTCTAGTGCAAGAAGGAGAAAGCTTATAGGTAAGCTTTGCCCCTTCTCATGTTAAATTCCAAACTAGGGTTTGGATTAGAATAAAGATGGTTTTATAGAACCTTTAGAGTATTTGAAGCTTTCTTTTTGCTTCATTTGAGATCAAAACCATGAAATGGTAGAAATGGGTGAAGCTTGAAGGTGAGCTTGACCCCTCTCATGGTAGAATCCAAACTAGGGTTTGGATTTAATTAAAGATGGGTTAGATGGACTCTTTAGAGTAGAATGAAGCTATATTTGCTTCCCAATGAGATCAAACCCTAGATTTGATGTATGCAATGGAGCTAAAGCACCCAAATTGGGGCTTTTGCTCATGGGGATTTCTAAGTGAAATTGACCCTCTAGAAATCTAATTTGGGGTATTTCCGACGCGTTGGTGCGCTCGGAAAAACGTTACGATAAGCCAATGTAAAGTTATGGGCAAAATAGCCTAATTTGGCTTCGTTTTGCCGCAGGTAAAGAACGAGAGCCTAAAAATCCCAAGAAAATCGTCGAAGCACCCTTGAAAGCCTACGAGGTGGGTGGTGCTTTTCAAACTCGCTGAACTTCCCTCTATGCCTAATGTGCCATTCAATTGAGCATATGTATATATATTGTTGCATGCATTTTAGGGTAAAGTAATGATAATAATGTAATGTGGCATGATTGTGAGTACAACTTGCATAATGTGATGGTTGAGAACCTTATGAATGTCAAAAAAAAAAAAACCCCTATATATGTATGCATGAGAGAAAACATGAGTACCAAGTGAGGCTAAAGAACAGAGTGGCACAATGAGACATAGATAGAGTGGCATTGATAATGTAAAGTAAGTGACACTAGAGGTAGTGTGAGGCAAAGAATCAATGTAATGTAAAGAATAATGCTAATGACTAAAGTGAAAACAAAGTGGGGCGTAAAGAACAAAGATTGCTAGAGTTAGCAAGAGTAATGAATGGTAAAGAACAAAGATTGCTAGAGTAGCAACATAAAGTGATGTAAAGAACACTAGAGTTAATGTAAAGTCAAGATTGAACATATAATCCTTTGAGTTAAGAATTCGATCATACTTGCTATGAGTTCCGTGCTCAAGGGCGGTCGCTCCCCCTCGGGCGATGCGCTTCGGAGTTTTTGCATCACGGGTTAGAGTAAACCCGAAGGACGGTCTTAACGGGAGGAAGCTGAGGGGCCCGCGATGATGGACTTAATGTGAAGCAAGTTAATGTGGCGAAACCCCCGGGTTAGCCTTGAGATTAAAGAACAAAGAGCAAAGAGCAAAGAACAAAGAACAAAGTGTAAAGTGTAAAGTGTAAAGAACCAAAGAACTTGCATAATCTGCATATGTTAATGTTGAGCATATTTCCTGCTTATTGTTCAGGTATATTAGCATCATATTATAGATTAGTTACTTGTCACGCCCCAAAACCGGCAGAGGCCCTCCCGATAGCGTGCCCAGACCCACCATATGTCAACACATATAAGGCGTCTAAAACAACAGCGGAAAATAAAATCAAAGATAATCTACATCTAAAGATATCAAAGCACAGACATATCTATAGTTTATAACAAGGTAAAAGAGGTATACAAAAATAATAAGAGTAAAACATAAAGTAGTACAATATCATCTCCAAAAATAATACACAAAAGGGCGGTCTCTAGTACACTGGTACAGCTCTCTACCTCTCCAAAAAAAAAACATCGAGAGGTAGACCACCTAGCGACTCGTCACTCGCTGAAGAGCTAGCTCGAAGTCACGCCCTTCCCTCGGTCCCTAGCCTCTCCCGGCGTGGAAGGCTCTGAAAGAAAACATAAAACAGAGGGCATGAGAACTATAATTTATAGTTCCCAGTGGGCAATTACTGACCTCAGCTCAATGCACCACTAGGCTCCAAAAGAAAAAGGTAAGTAACGATAATAATGATAAACAATAAAGAGCGAGTATAAGAACTGCTGAAAGAAAGCATATATAAAATGCTATCCTACTATGTCTCAAGTAAGCATGATGTCATAGTGATGTACATCTACGCTATCATAAGATGATATGTCCAATGCATACTAATATGCCATAACATAATGAACAAGTAAACCTCACGATGCAATATGTCAATGCATAAGGAGTAAGCTCTATCAAAGCAACCCAGTATACTATGATGCAATGAATGAAACAGGCAAGTATACTATATATCCCAATGCTATGTCATGAGCATGTCAAGTAATCCAACTACTAAGCCTATCTAATAGTGATTATTCATTCTCAACACTGTGTCGATTTTCATTTCCAATTAAGGACCTACCAAAGGTAGTCCAGCTTGTGCCGCCTAAGTGCCTGTGGTAGCCCAACATTCCTACTCTTGGAATGTGTCTGTCCCACTCGACCCCGTAGGCTTCTCAATACCGCACGAGCGAACATAGGTCGCATAGGCTAACTCCGGAGTGCCGGCTTGTAGGGAGCGACCCTCACAAGCATGTGCGAATGAGCACAAATGGCAAGCAAGCGTAGTCAACGTCTCAAGTACCCAATCATCATGTCTCTAACATGGTATAGTCACTAGCATCTCGAAGATCTAGTTCTAAGTCACAAGTGAAGTTCCAATGTTCTCTAGGTCTAGTGCCCCTTTATGACACTTAGACATTCAATAAATACGCACGTTCCGCATTCCTCAATAGCCCTATCCACTAGGTCACACATGTCCCGAGCTCAATGCCGCTTGATGACATTAGCTCTCCAATTTACATAATGTTCTAGTCCGGTGCCCCTATATGGCAATTTTGTTGTCTTTCATGTCTCAATTAAACTTAGGTTTAAATGCATGAATCAAAGCTCATTTACACTATAAGGAACATGGTCCAACATGAGAACGCCAAAAATCCCGCATAAGCTTCATATGCTACTCTCTACTACATAGAGATTCAAAATTTCATTACATGTAACATAGGCATTTTAAGCCTTCCAAAAATCATAATAAATACATTTAGTATGAATATGCATGCATTTCCATTTAACGATACTCAAAACATCACAAATGAGATTTTCTCATTGTGTGGCTAGGTCAAACCCACCGAACCGTCGCGGTGTCTTTCGTTTCGCCGAAAGAAGTTGTCCACGAGTCTCAAAAAACTCTAAAAGTGATTAGCGAAGAGATACACAAGCATTACGAGCAACTCTAGGCTCAAACTTTAACCATCTCAAGAATAGGGTCAAAAACTCATCTCTAGTGCAAAATCTCTTCCTAAGCTCCAAAAGAAAGCTAAATCCCTTCCAATCCAACCCAAAGGAAGGCTCTAATCCAAGTGATCAAGCTCCAAAAGCCCTAGATCAAAAGGCCCCAAAATCAACCCTAACATTCTAGGGTTCCATAAGGTAAAAACCCACCAAACAAGAAATCTTGGAGAAAAACAAGTTGCTTACCTCCTAAAAGCTTTAATCTAGGTTCAAAACCCTCTAGGTTCCAAGATCTCTCCTCCACTAAGCTCCAAAACTAAGCTCCAAACCTTGCAAGGGTGGGAAGGAGAGAAAGGGTTGAAGCTCCAAGCCTCCTCAAGCAAGCTCCTCCTCCTCTTCTTCTCCTCCTTCTTCTTTTTCTCTTTCTAGAAAGTGTAGGGAGAAGGTGAGAATGAGGAAATGAGGAAGGAAAGGGTGGAATGGCTAATAAGCCCATCTAGTGTAACAAAATCCAATGAGGCCCCCCAAAAATCCAATATTACAACAGCCCGGACTGGGCAGTTTTCGCCCAGAGGGACCGGTCTCTCCCTGCAAGGGACCGGTCTCTCGTGCCGCACCCGAGAAACCATCGTTCAAGAACCGGTCTCTTCCTGCGCGGGACCGGTCTCTTACTGCAAAGACGCGCTCGGGGACCGGTCTCGGCCGCCAGGGACCGGTTGCCTCGCCGGCTGCGCAACACTGTTCACTGGGGGACCGGTCTCTCCAATCAGGGACCGGTCCCCGAGAGTAAAAACTCTTAGGTTCCGTCCAAAACTCAAGTTTTCGAACTTTTTGGATCGAAAAACATTCTACGACCCTCCACCAAGTGTGGAAAAGCTCGAAACACATCCAATCACTCGAACCTCGCAATTTGCAAAGGTCCAGTGTGTTACATTCACCCCTCCTAAAAAGAAGTTTCGTTCGCGAAACTCGAAATGACAAGTACCTCAAGCCTCCATCTGGAAAAGATGGGGATAGCGCTCCCTCAGTGCGCCCTCCAGCTCCCAAGTGGCCTCGCGCTCGTCGTGGTTGCTCCAAAGAACTTTCACGTACGGAATATCCCGGTTCCGCAGTTTCCGCACCTCGCGGCCCAAAATCTTCGCTGGTTGCTCCTCGAAGCTCAAGTCGTCCCGTAACTCCACAGGTGTAGCATCCAACACCTGAGTCGGGTCGAAGACATACTTCCGACGGACCGATACATGAAAAACGTTGTGCACGCCGGATAGGTTCGGTGGTAGAGCAAGTCGATATGCTACCGGACCTACACGTTCCAAGATCTCGTACGGTTCAATGAAACGGGGGCTCAACTTACCCCGAATCCCAAATCTCTTAATCCCTCTAGTCGGCGAGACCTTCAAGAAAATATGGTCTCCAACTTAGAACTCCAAGTCTCGCCGTCGACGATCGGCGTAGCTCCTCTATCTACTCTGCGCCGTCAAAAGTCGCTCCCGAGCAATTCGAACCTTGTCCTCAGCTTCCTGGAGCACGTCGGGGCCTAATGCCAATCTCTCGCCGACTTCACTCCAATGAAGTGGCGATCTACACTTCCGGCCGTAAAGTGCTACGAAGGGCGCCATCTTGATGCTTGCTTGATAACTGTTGTTATAAGCAAATTCCGCCATCGGTAGATGCTGCGACCATCCTCCCTGGAAGTCAATCACGCAAGCTCGAAGCATGTCCTCGAGAGTCTATATAGTACGCTCCAACTGCCCGTCACTCTGGGGGTGGAAAGCAGTGCTGAAATCCAAGCGCGTACCCAAAGTGTCCTGTAGGCTCCTCCAAAAATGGGATACAAAACGGGGGTCTCGATCCGACACTATAGAAGTAGGTACCCCGTGCAATCGCACAATCTCATCCAAATAAACCTGTGCGAGCCTCTCACCAGTCCAAGTAGTGTGGATAGGTATGAAATGTGCTGATTTCGTCAATCTATCCACGATCACCCAAATAGCATCATGCCCGGCCTGTGAGCGAGGCAATCCCATCACAAAATTCATGGTGATCTTTTCCCATTTCCACACGGGAATAGGCAAACTCTGCAACTTTCCCGCAGGAACTCGGTGCTCAGCTTTCACCTGTTGGCAAGTTAAGCATCTGGCAACAAACTCACCAACATCCTTCTTCATCCCGGGCCACCAATATACATCTTGGTGCCTCCCGGGTGAATAGCATACGGTGCTCGGGGTGCTTCTTGAAGAATGTCCTCTTTAATGCCCAAGTCCGCCGGTACACACAACCGTCCGCGGAAACACATCAATCCATCATCATCCAAAGTGAAGTCACCAGTGCAACCATCAACCATCTTAGCTCGAATCTTTTGCAACTCCACATCGGAAGCTTGCTTTTCTTTAAGCCTTTCCATAAGTGTAGGATCAGCCTCAAAGGTGTATCAGGAGCCACCACCTCCAACTCGAACCGCTTCATCTGCTCGATCAACGGCGGTTGAGTAACCATCAGTATCGCTAAGTTTTCCGTCGATTTCCTACTTAGCGCATCAGCCACCACGTTAGTCTTGCCTGGGTGGTAAAGAATAGTCAAGTCATAATCCTTGAGCAGCTCCAACCATCTGCGCTGTCTCAAGTTCAACTCCTTCTGAGTGAATAAATACTTTAAGCTCTTGTGATCCGTATATACTTCGCACCGCTCGCCGTAGAGATAATGGTGTCATAGCTTCAACGCAAAGANTTGGCGAGACGCATACGCGATCACTTTCCCGTCCTGCATCAAAACACAGCCCAATCCATTAAAGGAAGCATCACTATAAATCGCATACCCTGCTCCAGCAGTCGGCAAGGTAAGGATCGGGGCGGTCGTCAATCTCTGCTTCAACTCTTGGAAGCTCCTTTCACACGCATCATTCCAAATGAACTTAGTTCCTTTATGCGTGAGCCTCGTGAGAGGAGTAGATAACTTTGCAAATCCCTCGACGAACCGTCGGTAGTAGCCGGCCAAACCGATGAAGCTCCGTATCTCGGTCACACTCGTCGGCCTCGGCCAATCCTTGATAGCTTCAATTTTCCTTGGATCCACAGCTATGCCTGATCCAGAAATCAAGTGGCCCAAAAATGCCACCTCTTTAAGCCAAAATTCACACTTTTTTCAACTTGGCATAGAGCTTCTTTTCCCGAAGCACTTGAAGTACAAGTCTCAAGTGTTCCTTGTGATCCACATCACTTCGAGAATAGACCAAAATGTCGTCGATGAACACCACGACAAACCTGTCTAAATAAGGCTTGAAAACACGGTTCATTAAATCCATAAAAGCTGCCGGGGTATTAGTAAGCCCAAACGGCATAACGGTAAACTCGTAATGCCCATACCGTATTCTAAAAGCCGTCTTCGACACATCCTCAGGCTTGATCTTCAACTGGTGATATCCCGACTGCAAGTCAATCTTGGAATATACACAAGATTCCTAAAGCTGGTTAAATAGATCGTCGATCCTCGGCAATGGATATTTATTCTTGATCGTGACTTTATTAAGTTCACGATAGTCCACGCACAAACGAAGTGATCCATCCTTCTTCTTGACGAACAGGACCGGTGCTCCCCAAGGTGACACACTCGGTCGCACAAAACCCTTGTCCAGAAGATTCTGTAACTGTGCCTTCAGCTCTCTCAATTCTGCTGGTGCCATCCTATAGGGTGCCTTTGAGATTGGAGTAGTCCCGGGAACGAGATCTACTACAAACTCAATCTCCCTGTCAGGTGGCATGCCTGGAAGCTCCACTGGGAACACATCTCCAAACTCCCACACTACGGGAATATCCTCAATCCTAGGGGCGTCATCCTCACCCCGCAACACTACAGTAGCCAAGTAGGCTACGCAACCTCTACTAATCAACTGCCTAGCTCGCGAGGAGCTAATCGTCATCGCAAACAACGAACTCCGACATCCACGGTACACAACCTCCGCCTGCCCCGGCTCTCTAAACGTCACAGTTCGATTCTTGCAATCAATTGTGGCGTAGTACTTAGTGAACCAATCCATGCCCAACACAACATCAAACTCCCCAAGTTTATGCAAAGCTAGCAAGTCCACGGGCATGATCCAATCACTAACCCGAACAGGGCAACTGGGGCAAAACTCTCGAATATCTAAAGAGTGATCAGGTACCACGACTCGTCCCGGATGCAACAAGGATGTCAAAGGGATGCCATGCAACTCGGCGAACAGCCGGTCTATGAATGAATGCGATGCACCGGTATCAAATAATGCTCGTACTCGAATGCCATAAAGTAAAATGATACCTGCGACCACATTCTTGGCTGCCGCCGCCTCCTCAGTCTGGGCCGCGTG
>NW_017891679.1:0-14357 GCF_001540865.1 Ananas comosus | reverse complement strand
ATAATTGCATGATTTATAAGCATGATGCTAATAAGTAATAAGCATGTAATCAACATGTAATAGCTTTCTACAGTAATGAACCGTTTGCATAAAAGAGATATAGCAACTTCTGTAATCATGAACATAGACATGAGTATAAGCACGAATATAAAAGTGACTACTGTACACTTTAAGTAATAAACATTCATTACTGTCCTTTTTCATTTAGTACTTTCCTTTCATTCACAGGGACCTACCCAAGGTAGTCCAGCTTGCGCCGCGCCTAATGGCCCCGTGGTAGTATACACTCCCCACGGCAATCCACTTCGGCACCCAATCCCGCACGGGCGAGCAACTGTCGCATAGGCCAACTCCGGAGTGCCGGCTTGTAGGGAGCTACCCTCACAAGCGTGTGCGAATGAGAACGATGGCAAGCAAGCAAAGTTCACAGTCCAACATGTCTCAATTATCATGTTTTCATTTGCAATGTTCTCGCTCTCGATCCTTTGATCGACATTTCAGTATAACAAATATTCACAACAACTAGAATCCACTAGTTTAGTAAGCATACAGGAGTAATGCTAATTTACATATGGCATTAGGATCTTTCACTATCATGGCACTATTAACATAGGAACAAGCATGTCATAGTTTTCTACATGTAATCAAGCGAGTAAAAGAGAATGTCATTGTTCTCTACATTTCATAAGTGTATTCTACACTTGTTCATAAGTCATTCAACTGAATGGAATATAAAGATAAATACGTTCATGTATATGTGTTCTCTACTTTATAGAGATTTCAAGTCAATTTACTTCTCAAGTCCTATATCAAACACTAAAGCGCACAACAACACTAATTCTATAGCACATATAGAACATAGGGGAGCTCCACTTGCTCTGGTTAGGTCCGACCCACCTAGTACTAGGCTCCAAAACAGTCCAAGAAGTTCCAAAGTTCAACTCCACTAGGTCGCAATCCTGCTGAACACGAAGTATACATATCGTATCAAAATTACGATCGAAAAGGCCAATTTCGGCGCAATTACACTTTGTACATTGGAAAAGCTTAAATCCCTGTTGGGCTTAGTTCAATACCTCACGTTAAGCTTCCAGAAGGTCCTCCAAGACCAGACGAAGGCGGTCCAAGGGTCAAACACCCTCTCGCTGCGAACAATTTCGAGACGGCATCAATATAGTCGATTATAAGCTATAATAGGCGAAATCTTGCGAATTCAGTTCCTAACTAAAATTCCCTGCTTACCTCAGGTTAGAATACCTCCCAAACCAGCTTCAAAGAGTACAAGTTCAGCTCAACGAGGCTCGAAGACCTGCCGCGAAGAAAAAAATCCCAATTTGCATCAATTCGCACAACTTAGTGCCTTAAGTTCCGATTTTAGCTTCATAAAGGACTAAATATTCCAATTAAGCTTCCAGGTAGCTTATCCCAGGTCTAAGAAGGTTAATTCACAGCTAATTATCTCATTTATAATAGCTGAATTCTCAGTTTAGCACAGCCAAGAGCAAAAATCTGAAATACTCAAATCGACGACTAGAGTGCCGATAACGGAAAATCATCAAGTCGTTTACCTTTCAAGCTTCCAACCAGCAACCCACTGGTCCAGAGCTGCGAAAAGCTCTCCAAAACACTCCCTCACACGTCCACGTAGGCTCTGCAACACTTGCGAACAACGAAGAACCAACGTTGCGATGAAAACGAGCGAAATCGGCGAATTCGATGTTGAGAGAGAAAAACCCTAGAGAGAGAAAGAGAGAAATGGTGGAGAACCCTCCTCTGAGCTCTAGCACACTCCAGCAAGCTCCAGGAGTCGTGCTGGGATCAAATAGCTGAGAACAAGATGTGAAATTACCAAACTAACCTTGCTGCCCCGAATCTGCCAGCTTGTACCGGTATAAGGTAAGGGCTGTACCGGTACAGCAAGCAGAAAAAGGCTGATTTTCGCCAGTTGATGCAATTTCTCACTTTTAACATTCCAATCATCCTCTAACTTATCCAAACACTTGTTCTAACCTTTTAGAACATGTAGGAGTGATCCACACACCATTCCACACACTCGAACTCCGCAGTTTGCAAAAGTTCAGTGTATTACAACTACTGTACACTTTAACTAGTAAGCATTCATTACCGTCCTTTGTCATTTAGTACTTTCACCTCAAAAGAGTTTTCCTTTCATTCACAGGGATCTACTCAAGGTAGTCCAGCTTGCGCCGCGCCTAATGGCCCCGTGGTAGTAAACACTCCCCACGGCAAACCACTTCGGCACCCAATCCCGCACGGGCGAGCAACTGTCGCGTAGGCTAACTCCGGAGTGCCGGCTTGTAGGGAGCTACCCTCACAAGCGTGTGCGAATGAGCACAATAGCAAGCAAGCAAGGTCCGCAATCCAACAAGTCTCAGCTATCACAATTAGCTCACACTATTCTCGCTCTCGATCCTTTGATCGGGATTTCAATATAATCAATATTAACAACGACTAGTATCCACTAGATAACAACTATGTAAGAGTAATGCTAGTTCATATATGGCATTAGAGTCTTTCCACTATCATGGCACTATCAACATAGTCACATGGCATGTCAGTGTTCTCTACTTTACAAAAGCATCATTAGTATATCCATTAGTTAACTTAACTAATTATAAACATAAACATGAGCATAAAGACACTTATGCATGAGTGCTCTCTACTTCATAGAGGTTCTATTTCCATTATGTTAAGCCTTATCGCAAGGATGTTCCCAATTCTTTAGCAACTACCTAGTGACAATACACACATGTATATCAATTCTCTATAGTGACATATAGAACATAGAGGAGCTTCACTTGCTCTGGTTAGGTCCGACCCACCTCGTATTAAGCTCAAATCAGTCACAAGATGTCCCAGGAATCAGCTCAACAAGGTCCCAATCCTGCTGAAAACAAAGTAACAAAACCACGTCAAAATGACGACCGAAATATCCGATTTCGGCCTAAATTACCCTTAGTACAAGGTAATAGCTTGAATCCCTGCTTTGGGGCAAGTTCAATACCTCAAGATAAGTCTCCAAAAGCTCTCACAAGTCAGCTAACGACGATCCAAGGCTCGTTCGCACTCTCGCTGCGAACAACATCGAAACGGCATCAAAATTATCATATATTAGCAAATATAGTCGGAATCTTGCGAATTCAGTTTTCTAACTGAAATTCCTGCTTACCTCAAGTTAGAACACTTCTAGACCAGTCCCCAAGGCCACCAATTAAGCTCAATGGACTCAGGAAACCTGCTGCGAAGATACCAATTCCAACTTGCATCAATTATGCAATTAGACGTCGTATAGTCCCGAATTCGCATTATAGTTACTCATTACTTATTCAAGTGGCAAATCAGCTTATCCCAGGGTAAATTCACAGCTACTTAAGTCATTTTACTTGCTGAAAACTCAGATTAAAGCAACTAGATGCAACAATCCCGAAATCCACACATAAATCGACTAATAGGTTGCCGAAAATTAAAAAAGTGAGCCGATTACCTTCTCAAGCTTGCAACCAGTGAGCTACTGGTCCAGAGCTGCGAAAAGTTCTCCAAAATACTCCCTCACACGTCCACGTAGGCCCTGCGACACTTGCGAACAGCGAAGAACCAACGTTGCGACGAAAACGAGCGAAATCGTCGAATTCTATGTAGAGAGAGAAAAACCCTAGAGAGAGAGAGAGAAAGAAGGTGGAGGAAGCTCCTCTGCACTCTAGCACACTCCACTAAAGTCCCAGAGTCGTGCTGGGATCAAATAGATAGGTATCAAATGTGAAAAGACCAAACTAGCCTTGCTGCCACGATTCTGCCAGCTTGTACCGGTACAAGGTAATGGCTGTACCGGTACAGCAAGCAGAAAAATGCTGAATTTCGCCCGTTCAATGCATCTTCTTGCTTCCGACATTCCGATCACTCTCAAACTTATGTGTAACCATCTTTAAACCCTTTAGAACATGTGGGAGGGTTCCAAATATCATTCCTCACACTCGAACTACGCAAATTGCTGAAGTTCAGTATACTATAACGCAGTAAGTTCAGGAATCGCTTCGACGACGCACTTTCTTGCATCCAAAAGTCTAATAGTTCTCAAAATTGACCCAAAAACACCTTTACAAAGAGTAGAACCTGTGGGCACATGCCACTTCTCAACCCCACTTTCCAACTTCACCAATTTGTAAAGTTCAAGGTATTACACATGCCACTTCTCAACCCCACTTTCTCTCTTTGTCTCTTTGTCTCTTCTCTCTCTCCACAAAAGAGGATTAATTGGAGGAGAAATTGGATGTTAAGTTTGGGGTTTGGAGGACATTGGAGTTGCTTGGAGGTGAAGTCTTCATCCTCTTCATCACTTGGCCATTGGAGCTAGCTTGAGAGGTATAGGAACGCGCTGGCGAAGTCGGTTCGGCGATATGACGAGGCTACGCGAAGATATTGAAGAAAATGCCGATTTCGGTACAGATTGCCGCAGCTCACGGCGTAAGCTTCCAAAAATCACGAAACCGGAATCGTAGCATCGTGACATCCATCACCTAAAGTCTTGGAACTAGGAGAGTCGTGGCAACGAAGGGTCGCGTAGAGCTCTTGGTGGGTTTGACCTCACCAAAAAAATAAGAAAATCTCATTTTTGTTGATTTAAGTATCGTAAAATAGAAAATCATGCACTTTCACATTAGATGCATTATTTATGAATTTTAGAATGCTTATGTTGTATACAATGCATGTTGAACCTCTATGTAGTAGAGAGTTTTCGTGTTGGGCTTGGCCCTGTGGATAGCATTATTAATTGTGGCTTTGGATCGTATTGCATCTAGTGAATATGACAAGTATAAATGCACATGTTATATACAATGCATGTTAGACCTCTATGTAGTAGAGAGTTTTCGTGTTGGGCTTGGCCCTATGGATAGCATTCTTATTTGTGGCTTTGGATTGTGTTGCATCTAGTGAATATGACAAGTATTATACACTCTTGGATTTGAAACTCATGCTTGGAATAGATGATCAGTTAATGTCACAAAGTGGCATTAGACTTGAGTGATGCATGTTATGGTAAGCTAATGTCATAAAGAGATATTGGGCTTAGAATTGGTATAGTAAGCTAATGTCATAAAGAGGCATTGGGCTTGGAATTGGTATAGTAAGTTACTGTCATAAAGAGGCATTGGGCTTGGAATTGATGTAGTAAGCTAATATCATAAAGAGGCATTAGGCTTGGAATACGTACGGACTTAGTAAATCTAAGGTCACATGAGATATTAAAATTATTGAACGGTTAAACCTTCACTTGGGGATATTAAACTAGACTTATGAGTTGCTAGCGATCATTTCCATGGTTGAGCCATGATGACCGGATCGTTGTGACGATGACTATGCTTGCTTGCCATTTGTGCTCATTTGCAAACCTTCACTTGGGGATATTAAACTAGACCTATGAGTTGCTAGCGATCATTTCCATGGTTGAGCCATGATGACCGAATCGTTGTGACGATGACTATGCTTGCTTGCCATTTGTGCACATTCGCACATGCTTGTGAGGGTCGCTTCCTACAAGCCGGCACTCCGGAGTTAGCCTTTGCGACGCAGTTCGCGCGTGCGGGATTGAGATGCCTGTAGGGTCGTGTGGGACAGCCTCATTCCCAGCGTGGGATGATGGGCTACCACAGGCAGCTAGGCGGTGAGACGCCTGTAGGGTCGCGTGGGATAGACTCATTCCTAGCATGGAATGATGGGCTACCATAGGCAGCTAGGCGGTGAGACGTCTGTAGGATCGTGTGGGACAGCCTCATTCCCAGCGTGGGATGATGGGCTACCACAGGCTGCTAGGCGGTGAGACGCCTGTAGTGTCACGCCCCGAGCCCGCCTATTTGGTCGGTTTCAGGCACGTCAACAGATCCCCGAACGGACAGGGTTTCCCCTGTACTGCGGACAGAGTCTCCCCTGTACGTTCAAGGCATAGCAATCAATACAAGTACAATGAGTTCCAACCAGGAACAGTATTCAAGCAAGATTGCAGAAGAAGGATATCAACAACATAACACATCCTATGTTATTACAAGCATTCACATTCACTAGATACATTTTACATTCCAATACATATTACATTCTTTTTAGCTTCCAAATACAATCTAGCTTTAACAATATTATTACAACTTGATTATTTTCATTTTCTTATATCCCTAAGTAATGCCGACTCAGGGTACCGCTATCTCTGGTCTCGGTGGTAGGGCGCTAGCTATGGAACTACGCCCTCGCCTCGCGCCGCCGCGCCGCTCACGTGTGAACCTGTAACACCCTAAAACCACGTGGGGTGAGAACCAACTCCATGGTTCCCAGTGGGTACGGCCACCCAAGGGAAGAGCTCGACCAATAGGTCCAAAAGAGGCAACAACAGGTTAGTTCAATAAACAGATAGATACATATCTTGATTATGCAACTAATAAAACCATGCTTTGCCTCACGAATGCAATAATGCCATGCTATATGCGAATCATGCAACTATACAAGTAGTATAAATGATCTAACTTTTTATCATGCTATCCATAGCTTTTTCATAATTTATATATCTTGTCACTTTACATCATTGGTTATTTGCTTCTAAGGTTTTCCTCTACCCTAGCCAAGCTAACCACCCGACTCGGTCCCGAGTCAATCATCTGCGGAATACCGCATACATCCAGGCTCGAGGTAATGGACGTCTCACATACACCTCAGCCCCAAATCCACTCGACAGGGATACTCAATCTATAGCTCATAATGCTTAATGTACATTCACTTGGCTTTTACCCAATCTTGCCGGTTAACTTTGTTAACCCCAATAACTCATAACCCAAATCCCGTCATAACAGGGGGCCTCGAACCACCCCTAGGGACCGTCATCAGGGAACTCGCTCCTGAGGTGACTATTTCCGGAAACTCACCGCTTGAGGGGGAGCTACCACCCTCAAGCCAAGACGTATCATGAGTATCGATCGAATCCCCAACTTGAGGATACTTAGCCACTTGTCACAATGCCCTTGTCATGATAGGTTTTCTACCTATTTATTCATGCCGCTCTCTAGGCCATTCTTGTCTCAATGCCACTCTTGGTTAAACTATGTTTAACAACTATGTTCTCTATGCCAAACAATGTCTCTATTGTCAATGTCGCCTTTGTTTACTAATGTCCACGTCCAACTCTCACATTCACACAATAATAGGGTCCTAATATACATGTCCATTATGGTTCTATCTTTCTCTATGTTCAACTACGTTAGAAACATGTCATTAAAAGTAACCAAGGTTCACATGTACTTAGCCCTATTATGTATGAATGATACAAATATATATGCTCAATGCCACAAGTGTTTGCTAGGTTCATGACACTAGGTTTACACTATACTTGTTCAACCCATGTTCAATACACTAGGTTTAATGCCACTTGATGTCCAACCTATGTTCTTTGACACTAGGTTCATATCCTCCATGTTCAACCTATGTCCATGATTCTAGGTTTAATGCCACTCGATCTAATGTATATAGATTGTCCATATGCACATTTCCATTTCTTAACATTAGTATCTCTACAACATGATCATCAAGTATATCTTAGTATTAGCCACATGCTTGCATTTATTATTTCTACATAATGCTTATCATACCATTACTTAGCATTATCCACATGCATGCTTATCATGTAAACTTTAGCATTACTCAATGCATTCATCTAGCACTATTTACACTAAGTCATCATACATTCCTCTTATCATGTTCTTATAATGTTAACATTCATATGCCCTTTATCTTATGCATTCAAAGCATTAATCACATGCATTTATCTAGCATTTCTATAATATGTTAACATGCATTCTTTTCACATTCTTATATTATGTCAAATGCATTCCTCTAGCATTTCACATTATATGTCAACATGCATCAATATGAAATCTCATTTTTCTTAGACATAGAGGCGACCTAGTCGCTTCGGTAAACACAACCCACCTCATTTCGCATTCCGATTGCTTGTCGACACTTGCAATCGGCCTCCCGCGGCACCCGTAACCCGGTTTGGCCCGATCTCTCGCGTGACCACCCGAACGGCCTCCAATTCACGATCTGAAAATTAAAGGTCTTCGGTTATGTGCCACGAAGCTTCAAATCCGTTTTCATGACATTGCGATGTCGCCTCGGCCCTCCAGGCGGAAACGAAGCCTAAACGTCCGTTTCTTTAATAACTTTACAACGGCTCGACGAATCGCCGAACCGACTTCGCCAACGCATTCGTTTACCTAGCAATTAGGTTTACGGAGGGTCAAATGAGATCAAACCCTACTATTTTACAAAACCCCATTCGGAGCCCTAACATGCAATTAACCTCTAAATAATCCAAATTAAATGGAGCAAACATGTAATATACCGAAAATTCGGAAAATAAAAATGTCGAACTTTAGTCAAATTGACCAAAGTGCGAGGATGGAACACTTCGGAAAGTCCGAAGGTGTTAAAGTGATTGAAAGTGAGTTGTGGAAGGTTTTCGAGAGCTTAAGAATTGAATTCTGCAAAACTGCAGATTTTCAGCTCTCGGGGACCGGTCCCTGAAGGGAGAGACCGGTCCCCGAACGCGTGCAGAAGGAGACAGCCGAAAAATCGGCTAAGTCCTGGAAGGATAGCTCTCGGGAACCGGTCTCTGCTTGAGAGACCGGTCCCCCAGAGACCGGTCCCATCGGAGAGAGACCGGTCGCATCGCGCGCAGCGACTCTGGCTGCGCAGGGTGGACGTTCGGGAACCGGTCCCTGCTCGGGGAGACCGGTCTCTGCCTGCGCGAACTGCCCAGTTCGGGCAGTGTATTAAAGTGAAAGTTGAGGGGTTTATTTGCATTTTGGCAACCCATAGAGCTATGTTAGTGGGCTGAGGGGTATTTCCTCTCATTCCACTCCCTCTCACACTCTCTCCTCTCTTTCTCTCTCTAGAAAACAAAGAAGGAGAAGAAGAAGAAGGAGAGAAAGGAAGGAAAAGAAGGAGAAGAAGGTGAAGAAGAAGCTTTTGGAGCAAAGAGGCTTCATCTTCTTCCTCTCTAGTGCAAGTTAGGGAAAGCTTTGAGGTAAGCTTCAACCCTAATCATGCTAAAACCCTAGAAATGGGTTTGAATGAACCTAAGGATGGTTTTTAATGGAATATCTAGTAGTTTTGAAGCTTTCTTTTGCTTCTAAAGAGATCAAAACCTAGTTTTGATACATAGGTGAGCTTGGGCCACCTCTAATGGTGAAATCCAAACTAGGGTTTTGGAAAGCCTAAGAATGGTTCTAATGGGTTATTTAGAGTATAATGAAGCTACTTTTGCTTCCCAATGAGATCAAACCCTAGGTTTTGATATACAATGGAGCTAGGGCACCCAAATTGGGGCTTTTGCTCATGAAGGTTTCTATGTGCAATTGACCCTCTAAAAACCTAATTGGGGGTATTTCCGACGCATTGGTGCGCTCGGAATAGCATTACGAAAAGTCAAAGTAAAGTTATGAGCAAAATGGCCTAATAAGGGTTCGTTTTGCCGCAGGTAAAGAACGAGAGGTCTAAAAATCCCAAGAAAATCATCGGAGCACCTAAATAGACCTGCAAGGTGGGTGGTGCTTTCCAAACTCATTGAAATTCTCTCTATGCCTAATGTGTCATTCCTTGAGCATATGTACTATATATTGTTGCATGCATTTTAGGGTAAAGTAATAATGAAATGTGATGATTGCATGATTGTGAGCACAACTTGCATAATGAGATGGTTGAGAACCTAATAATGTCAAAACCCTAGATGTATGCATGAGAGAAAATGTGAGCACCCAAAGTGAGCAAAAGAACAGAGTGGCACAATGACATAGATCGAGTGGCATTGGAAAATGTAAAGTAAAGAGACACTAGAGTTAGTGTGATGCAAAGAACAATGATTGCTAGAGTTAGCAAGAGTAATGAGAATGTAAAGAATGTGATTGCATGAGTTTGCAACATAAAGTGATGTAAAGAACACTAGAGCTAGTGTAAAGTCAAGATTGAACTTATAATCCTTTGAGTTAAGGATATGATCATACTTGCTATTGAGTTCCGTGCTCGAGGGTGGTCGCTCCCCCTCGGGCGATGCGCTCCGGAGTTATGCATCCGGGTTGGAGTAGACCCGTAAGGACGGTCCTAGCGGGTGAGTTCCTGCGATGATGGACTTAATGTGAAGCAAGTTAATGTGGCGAAACCCCCGGGTTAGCCTTGAGATTAAAGAACAAAGAGCAAAGAACAAAGTACAAAGAACAAGAACAAAGAGTAATGTGAAAAGAATAAAGAACATNGGTCGCTCCCCCTCGGGCGATGCGCTCCGGAGTTATGCATCCGGGTTGGAGTAGACCCGTAAGGACGGTCCTAGCGGGTGAGTTCCTGCGATGATGGACTTAATGTGAAGCAAGTTAATGTGGCGAAACCCCCGGGTTAGCCTTGAGATTAAAGAACAAAGAGCAAAGAACAAAGTACAAAGAACAAGAACAAAGAGTAATGTGAAAAGAATAAAGAACATGCATAACCTGCATTTATTTAATGTTGAGCATATTTATTGCTATTTGTTCAGGCATATTAGCATCATGTTATAGATTGGTTACTATATCTTACTTATCCTTTCTATTATGCCTGAGTTAGTCCTAGTGGGAAAGTCGGTGATGTTGGGGCCGAACCCACTGGGAACTTTGTTGTAGTTCTCACCCCACTAATTCCACAGAGCCGGGACCGAGCGAGCCGGCGAGCGACCGCGGTAAAGGTATCGCGCCTTAGTCAGAGGCCACCACAGTTGGGTTTTATTTTGTAGTAAAGTACCTTATGATCATCTTTTGTATTTGATGATAGTAATGTAAAGAAAAGAATGTAATGTTCATTTTGAGGTAAATGTGATGTAAAAGAAATGATGAAAGAATGTAAAGGTTTTGGGTGTACAAGTTGGATAGATACAACGTATGTGATCAAAATGAATCATATTACTTGAGAATGTTTAGTTTCCTTTTTCTTTCACTTATGGCTATTGCTTACCCTCGTGTAAGCCGTTTTTGTATGTTTCCGCTAGTGCTTTTCTCTATTGATGAAAATGTGCATGTGATGAGCCTTGGGCGGATAGGGGAAACTCTATCCGTTCGGCGTCTGTTTGACGTGCTCGGGTCGGGCCAAATTGGCATCGGTTCCGGGGCGTGACAAAACATGTTTAGAATGCTCATTAGAGGCTATTAGAACACTTAAAACTAAGGATTAAGCCAAATCCTAAAAGCTTACCTCAATGTGAACGCCGCGACGAAAACACGCCGCTCCAACGGGCGCACGAAAGCTCGATCCGTCGCCCCCAACGCGTTCGCAAGCATCTTCTCCGCCAACGCCGCGAATTTGAGCGAGAGATTTGGAGAAATGAGAGAGAAATCTAGAGAGAGAAAGAGAGGTTTCTCTCTCCCTTCCATGCGTGCGCGTGTGTGGGTGTGTGGGGTGGTCGGCTGAAGGAGAAGAAGAAGCAATAGCTTCTTTATACATTACACCCCAAAACACTTTTCACTTCCGGGCAGTTCAGCAGTTCGGAACAGTTGGAGCCCTTCTGAATGTCCGTTTACGCTCAAATTTGACAGGCAGGCTCGGTTCAGCGTACTGAGTAAGAATATGTTTTAAGTTTTCAGTTTCGACCCCATTTGGTCACCGAAAACTGTACCGAACTGTAATCTTTATCAGAAAGCTGTCGGATTTTATTTCTCACTCTACGGGTGTCAGAAAAATATGAAACTTTAAATCTAGCATCATAAAAATATTTCTGACTCATCCTCTAATTTTCATAATTTTCTGAGACTGTGCATTTTCTGCTAACTTATCTGTCCCGTTTCCAACAGAAAATTCTAGATCTTCTGTTTTCATTCCGATTTCAACACAAGTCACTTCTGACTTATGTTTTACTTTTCTAAATCCAATAAAAATAGTATCTCACACTATTTTTATTTATTTATTATTTTTATACCAAAATCTGGTATGTTACATGTAGGGTCGTGTGGGACAGCCTCATTCCCAGCGTGGGCTGATCACAGGCAGCTAGGCGGTAAGACACCTGTAGGGTCGCATGGGACAGACTCATTCCTAGCGTGGAATGATGGGCTACCACATGCAGCTAGGCGGTGAGACGCCTGTAGGGTCGTGTGGGACAACCTCATTCCCAGCGTGGGATGATGAGCTACCACAGGCAGCTAGGCGGTGAGGCGCCTGTAGGGTCGCGTGGGACAGACTCATTCCTAGCGTGGAATGATGGGCTACCAGAGGCAGCTAGGAGGCACCAGCTGGACTACACATGTGTAGATCCTAAATGAGATTGAACGAGGATATTGAACCAGAATATGACAATCACTACTTGATAGGTTATAGTCTATGAAGCATGGATACTTCGAATTTCATGCCGTACCCGTATCGGATACGTATCGGATACCGATACACGCCCGATACGTGTCCGATACGGGAATGAAGTATCCGGCAATTTTAAAAAATTAAAAAATATCGGATACGGCTCGGATACGGCTCGGATACGTGAGGGATACGGGGGAATACGGGGGGGACACGGCTAGCTTCTTTTTTGGTCTAAAATGATCGAAACTTAAAATTTTTTTAAAAGCTTACGTCCAAACTTATTGGAAAGAAGGAAAAGAGTGAGAAAAACGTCAATCTCTGTTCAATTTGTCATTTCATCTATCTTTTTCCTCTTGAATGGTAGAAGGCGCTTTTTGCTATTGAATGGTAGAAGGCTCTCCCTCTCGTTCTATCTTCACACAGTATTTACTCTCTTTCATCTAATTTGTCAACCTAGCATTAAGCAACAAAGGCTATAGAAAATATTATTATTTTCCTTTTCTATTAAATTGTTAGCATATTTTTTTATTACTAATTTAATAATAGAACTAACAAAACATACATATATATTGAATGGCTAATTATCTAGTTTATGCGACTACATATCTATTATTATCATTTGATCAAGTTGGATGATAGTTGGTTTGATACTTTTTGAGTTATTATTTTATATGATTGATTATCTTTTTTTATGAACATATGTAGAACAATTATACAAGTTAATGCATATTAGAATATATTCCTTAATATAGTCCAGATATCCTGATTGTTCTCAATATATTATTACATATAATCAACATATATTTAAATATATTTAAAATAATATTTTATTCAAGTATATTCCGCGTATCGTATCCTAGAAGTTTTAGAAATTGCTGTATCGCCGTATCCGTATCGTGTCGTATCCGTATCCCCGTATCCGTATCTGTGCAACATAGGTTATAGTAGTTGGATTCTTGACATGTTCTGGCATAGTGTTGGACATATGGACATGTAGCATACTTGATAGTATCGCATATTGCATTATAGTATACTTGGTTGTCATGATAGAGCATATTATGTATGTATTGGTATATTGGATCATGATGGGGTAGATGTACACTACGTTGACATCATGTGATATTGCGGCATTGTAGATTAGTATTTCATTACATGCTTTTCCTATTTGCAGTTTACTAGTAGTTCCTTTAACTACTTATGCTTTTGGGCCTAGTGGTGCATTTTGCTCAGGTCAGTAATTGCCCACTGGGAATTATAAATTATAGTTCTCACGCCTCCGGTTTCATATTTTCTTTCAGAGCCTTCCACCCTGAGAGAGGCTCGGGATCGCGGGAAAGGAATCGCCTCGAGTTAGCTAGCGAGGAATTCGACGATAGGTGGTCTACCTTTCTTATGAGTTTTGTTTGGAGAGGTTGAGAGACTTGTACCATTTTTGTAGAGACCACCCCCTATATGTAGCTTGAGATTTATGATGTATTATTTTACGTTTTGCCTTAGTGGTTTAGTTTCCTTTGTTTCTACCTGTTGTTAGAACCTAGCTGTATACTTGCTCTGATATCTCTAGATACGCTCTATTTATTGTTCATTTATTCGCTATTGTTGTAGACGCCTTATATGTGTAGGCATATGGCGGGTCTGGGCACGCACCGGGCGGGCCTAGGCCGGGTCCTAGGGCGTGACAGCTACTAGCATATGCATATCTATTCGAGCTATACGTTTATACATAATGCCGAATACTAATTAAGCATGCTGCATGATATAGTAGTTGTCAATTCTCTACTTTATAAAGTTCAAGTTCAGTTATATGACGCAAACATGTTAGCTAGCTATCTTAACCATACTTCACATAATGAGCCAATGACACAATTACACTAAATCCACAATTCACTTAGCATCAAACTCACAATTATACTTTGCAATGCACTTTTGTGCCTTCGGCTGTTCGATCACTCTTTTAACTTGTCAAAACCTCACTAGAACTCTTTGAAAGA
>NW_017891678.1:0-14362 GCF_001540865.1 Ananas comosus | reverse complement strand
TTTTTTCCGGTTTGACCTGCAAAATTTAAAAATTCTCTATATATCCTTTAAATCGTGGATCCTAAAAAAAAATTAGGAATAAAATTTTAATTTGCTTTTAAATTATAATTTATAATTATTTTTCGAATATTTTCTTATCTATATCTGTATCTATATCTATATTTATATAACTTTTGAATCGGGGATGCTAAGCGGTACGGCAGCGCCCTCTGCTATTGGCGCGAGCGGGGGCGTGTGGACGAGTGGGCGCTGGCGCGTGGGTGCGGGTGCGAGCAGGCGCGTGCGCTGGTGCAAGCGGGCGCGGGCGAGCGGGAGTGGGCGCGGGCGCACGGGCGAGTCGGTGTGGATGCGAGCCCGTAATATCACATTTTTTTTTTCTATTATGCATTAATATTTTTAAATATTAATATTTTGAAACTGTAAGGGTTCCAAAATAAATGTGCGTTTGTGCGAGGGGGTGCGTGCGCGGGCGCAAGCGGGCGCGGGCGAGCGGGAGTGTGCGCGGGCGAGCCGCTGCGGATGCGAGCCTGTAATATCACTTTTCTTTCTACTATGCATTAATATTTTTTAATATTAATGTTCTGAAACTATAAGGTTCCCGATTAATAAGTTTGATGTGGTGGGAAGATGATACAATAGTAAATTATTGTAGTTATTAATATCACTTTAAATTAACGAGCGGGAGTGGGTGCGGGCTCGCAGGCGACCCGCTGCGGATGCGAGTCCGTAATATCACTTTTTCTTTCTATTATGCATTAATACTTTTAAATATTAATGTTTTGAAACTATAAGGGTTTCCGATTAATAAGTTAGTGTGGTGGAAAGATAATACAATAGTAAATTATTGTAGTTATTAATATTATTTTAAATTAAAATTTATTCTAAATGACATTATATATATATTATTATAAAATAAAAAAAAAATTAACATTCAAAAAAAAATCTAAACTAAAAAATTAGAAATTCTCAGAGAAAAAAAATATACAGGCAAATTTTAGCCTCTCTAAATTTTTTTAAAAATATTTTAAAAATATCATAGCGACCTTGGAAGAGCTCGGCGGCCTCTCGCGATTCGCGGGCAGCGGAGTCTCTGCAAAAACCGTTTTTCTGCAAAAAAACGTACGAGCCCCATGCCTTTGCCCATACCCCATCCTATCCTCCTCTTCCTACACTTTCCCTCAATCTCAATCTCAACCACTCTCTTCTCCATACTCCCTCCTCCCTCTTTCCAGAACCCTCCTTTCCTCTGTCCTTCCTCTAATTCCAGCCTCTTTCCTTTTCGCAGCCCCCTCCCTCCTTTCCCTCTTTCCCAGTTGCCATCGCCTCGGCCGCCTCGCCACCGTCGGCGTCCTCCGGGAGCACCTCTTCACCGCCACGCGCCAAAAGGGCGCTAAAATTTTCCTCCCCCTTCCCAAGTTCCCCAAATCTACCCAAACCCTAGCTTCTCTTCTATAATTTGAATCAGGGATCCTAACCAGGTATGGCACGCGGGCGGGCGAGCGGGCGCGGGCGATCGGCGCGAGCGGGGGTGGGCGCAGGCGATCGGCATGAGCGCGGGGCGGGCGAGTTCTCTTTTCTTTTTCTTTTTTTTTAAACCTCAGGATCCTACTATTGAGCAACTTCTTCTAATTTTTCTCTCCTTGCTAAAGGATGAGTTTCCAGATGTTAGACTCAATATAATCAGTAAACTCGATCAGGTTAACCAAGTTAGTACCGGCTAGAGAGGTACTTACAGAGAGTTTATTTAGATTCCTATTTATTTGTCATTGATCTCTTGCACTGTTGCTGTCTTTTATCATTTTTGGTACTTCTGCTTGAAATATTTTCCAGCTTTTGCATATGGAAAAATGGATAACTATTTTGGCACCGATTGTGTTAGGTATTGAACAAGGAGAAATGATTTTTAATTAGAACTTCTATTGTTCTTTTGGTGGGTTAATATCGCATAAATCCACAATCTGTTTTCTAATTGTAATTTGATCTACTGACTTGTATTTGGTGGCAAAAAGATCTACTATATACTAATTGTAATTTGCACACAAAGTTTGATCGTTGTAAGAAATCATTTTTTGTCAAATGTTACATAGTTTCGTTTGATGCAAGTAACTAAATTTGGCCCACAGTTTAATTTGGTGCGAAAAGTCTCATTGGTGGATTGGCTAACCAATTAATATTGGATAATCAGTAACTTTTTGCATCACAAGCTTTGCGGGTCAAATTGAGGTGGATAATAAGATAGTGTGTTATTTTGTTTCAGATAAAGGTAAGTTACATTGCATTTGTTATTTTACTTTTCTCATTTTAAACATTCATTCCTCATTTTTTATGCTTTTTTTTTTTTTTTTTTTCTTTTTTTTTTTTTTTTTTTTTTTTTTTTTTTCCTTCTGAGGATGATTTTCTCGAAAGCTGATTTCTGTTTCCCCGCCCTCACCCTGCCCGACGAACTCGACCGCGCCCGCCAGCTCCGCCTCGAGATTGAGCGTGACACCGAGCGCAAGTCCCACGCTGAAGCTCGCTCCCGCCGCCACGACGACGCTGAGTACAACGATGATTATCGTCGCCGGGACCGGAACCGGGACCGGCACCGCGGTCGAGATCGTGACCATGACAGTGATCGGCGGCGGGATCACAGCGAACGGGATAGGGATAGCCCTACATTTCCACCCGAAGGTTATCACGATATCAAGGTGGGAGTTCCTTTTCGCCTCTTGGTCAAGCTATTAACATCACAAACATGCACATGTGCAAATACTCTCAGTCAACATCTTAACATAACCAAACATCTATATAACTTTTGAATCGGGGATCCTAAGCGGGTACGGTAGGGCCCTCCGCGATCTGGGCGAGTGGGCTGGCCGGCGTGCGGGTGGCATGGGCGGGCGAGCCGACGCTGCCGGGCGAGGGCGAGGGCGCGGGCGTAGGCGCGGGCCGGCAAGCACCAGCAGGCGCGGCTGCGTGGCCGCGAGCCGGCGCGGATCGGTGCAGGTACTGCAGGGCTCTCCGCGATCGGCGCGAGCGAGGGTGAGCGGGCGAGCGGGTGCAGGCGGGCGCGGGCGAACGTGAGCGGGCGGGCGTGGGCGCGCCGGCACGGAGAGCCAGTGTAGGGCGGGAGTTTTTTTTTTTTTTTTCCTTTAAACTGTGGAAACAAAAGAAGTATCCGCATTTCACAGAGAGCGGGACTCGCACACGTCTCGCCAATTCCTATTCGCAGAGTCCGTACACACCCCATCCTCTTCTCGGACTTTCCTGTACTCGCTCTTACCCTTTCCTATCACCCTCTCTCTCCCATCTCCCATGTGACCTCCCTAACAACTCGCTCCTTCTATCTTCTACCTCTTCACCGCCTCATCCTCCTCATCCCCTCCATTGCCTGGCACCACCTTCGGCGCCTCGCTGCTGTAGAGGAAACTCTGTCGGCCCGTCTGGCTTGCCACCACTGTCGTCTCCTCCTCCTCTGCTGCCGTCGGCACCATCTCTGTGAGAGCCATGGCTGAATCTATAGAGAAGTGGGTGACAGGATGTCAGCGGTGGCTGAGGCGATGGTGGCATGGGGTGCCGGCGGTGGGGGGCTTGACAGGGAGACGATGAATGCGGGTAAGTACTTTCGGTATACGCCAAAGCATTGCTTGAAATTAAGCCATCTTTCTCTTCCTTTTCTTCGCTTTTTTTTTTCCTTTAATGAGTTTTTTCTCTTTATTTTATTTTTTTGTTTTGTGTTTAATGTTAGTTTTGGATATAGCTTTGGGCTGGGGCTTCAGAAATTTTCTAACCAAACACTAGCTTAGATATGAAAGTCGCAGCGCCATACTTGACAAACACTTTATTTTCCCTTGGCATGGGAATGCCTTACCTCTTTTTTCTATTGGGAAAGCATAAAAAAGTTACAAAACATGATAAATCTAATGTATGATGATTCATGTTATGGGCCAAAAAGGGATTTTTATTAAATCTAATGTTCTGTTATATCTAATTTTTCAGGTTGCTCTGGAGTGTTTATTAAAAGTTGTCATTGAGGTTTCATTGAGAGGAGATGGTGGAGACAGGGATATCAATATTTTTGTGCAAAAGAGTTTGTTTGCTTCCTATGTACTGTCTTCTTACATCCCTTTTTTCCCTTTTGTTGAATACTTTTATTACAAGAGCTGCTTATCTAACTATTAGCAGATATCTTGAAGCTATTGATATAGTTGTAATGGCTTGCTATGTTTGATCCTCTCGCGAAAGATGCTGCCATTAAGTTATTATTCTCTTTGGGCTATTTTTTATCATCTTGCGATTGATACTGCTGTTAAATTAATCAATGAGTTTCTTAAATGCCCAATTTTCTTGCCATGTTTAATTAATCAATGAGTTTCTTAAATGCAGTTTAGTGCGGCTATGTGGCCTGTTAGAGAGTGTAACAAGTTTCTACTTGCCGGACTTTTTTTTAGGTAAATTTGCATGAGGTTGTAACGCTATCCTTCTTAAATTGGTCTCGATTTTGCATCTGTAATTTAGAAAATGTTTGATTGTAAAGTACTGTTGCTTGGTTGATTGTATTTGTTTTCTTATCTTCATCAACCTGTGCAAATTTGTTTCTCCAATTGTGGTGTCTTAATTGTTTTTATTAGATTTCTTAACTATCATCTTTTTAGCTTGCTTAGGTTTGTTATATCATCTGCTTTACCAAAACAGTGATCTTAATTAGTATCTCAGAATACTTGCAAACTATAGAGCTCTTGCCATACCTATTTAGTGCTGCTGCAAAGAGTTTTAACAAAAGCTAGCTAAGTTAGTCGAGGCTTAATTTATTGGGTATCAGAACCTGAACTTCAATATAGATGGATCTTAACCTATATAATGCAGATGATCTGGTATTTGATATATAGAAAATTTGGATCAGACCAAATCTGAAAAAAAAGGAATTAATTGGGACCAGTTTGACGTGATTAGGCCTATGATTTGCGTGATAAAAAAATATTATGAGTTTTTGCTCAGCTAGACAAATGTATGTCGTCCATACAGAAATAACTTTTCAACCCGGATGCTTTGTCCCAAAGTACTACGTGATTTGACATCATTTTCGAGCCCAAATCATATCATTTTGGTATCCAATCATCTTCCCTTTTTTGGCTGTTTTAATGAATTAACTTTCGTTTCCTACTATTTTTATCTTACATGGATTCAAATTGNTTTCTCAGTGGGTACGACAGAGCCACGAAGGCAAGTCGTAATCACCGGAAACCAAAGGAGATAGATAAACAAATATATATCTGTAAGCTGATATGAAATAGAACTACAGTAGCTACAACAGATAAATAGGAAGCAATAAATGAACCTGCTACTGTATAGGAAACAATGCAAAGAATGCCTCAATGTACTGAACCAAAAACTGTACCCAATCTGTGCCTGCTGTATCGGTCCGCAGACCTCAAGCGCTACCTGTCACTAACTGCACCGACCTGATCCATCCGCCCCGCAGGACGACCTATCCGGATAAGTACACCTCCGATCGGTGGCCAAACCGATCCGGTGTCATGAATACCCCCAAGTGCTGTGACTAAGTCAATGCTGGTATGCTCAAACAAAAACAAACCCGGCTAAAGCCGGTACCTAGGCCGAAGCCAACAACGAGGGCGTACAATGCCAAACTGAAATAGAAGCTAGGGCGTACAACACCGAACCGAAATAGATGCTAGGGCGTACAGCGCCGAACCTCGATCAACCAGATCGAAACACACGACGAGAGAGTCGATGTGTTGCCTGGACCCAAGGTCCACAGAGATACTGAAATACAAATAAATGCAACCTGCTCTACATGTCTATCAACTACTAACCAAATGCAATCAAAGAGGTATGATATACGAAAGACAAGCAAACAATGACATGTAGAGACTAAAATACGGGAATAGAAAAACAGGAGAAGGAGGTGAAACGCTCTCACCGACAACCAGCTCGAAGCACCCACCTGTCACTGTCGCGTCGGAACACTGGGTACGCACAAGTCTACCGGACCTAAGAAGATCCACCAAGTCAGTATCCAAACCACTAACCCAAAGCACGAGACTCACAAACCCCCACACAGGATCCCCGTAATCGGTTTCCCAAAACCGACTACCGTAACTCACCGGAAGTCCCGAAAACCACACCGGGACGCCGTCGGGACCCACTAAGTGTCCCGAACTCACCGACTCGTACCACGGATCACCCGCTGCCCCAATACGATCATCGCCGGATAATCGTACGGATCCGGGTTCCCGGAAGTGTCTATTTCGACACCGGAACCCTCCGTCGCTCACCTATCGTCATCGAACCCATAAAATGACGATGGTGACCAGCCAACAAGGCTCAGCGACAAAACACGAAGCAACCAAACACCGTCGGAAAGGATCCGGACCGAAACCGCGTTCTTTCGGCGAATTTCGCCGAAAAACGCACCGAAATCGACCTACCGATTTCCGCGAAAGCTAACGGACCATGGACGATCAGTCCAGCGGTCATTACAAACTCACACACACTGCCCACAGTAGCCACGCAAGGCACAATTGCATAAAAGACCCTCTAATTACATAAAATCTCATCATTTTATGTAATTTGAGCGATCAAGCGGCTCGTTCACGCAAACCAAGGACTTTCAAAGTCCGCAGAGACATGTACTGACAGGTCTCGACGCACCGGAGTCCGTGCTCACGATCCGGAGTACAGCGGCTCACTGTGGGAAGCGCGGGAGCAACCCGAAGCTTCAGCGAACAGCGCGCAGTCAGGGAAGATCGCGCCGCGCAGAACTAACCGGACACTTCTGATCCAAAGTGAGGTGAGCACTGTGATCAGCACTGACCAACGATCACCGTGCTCACCTCCGGAGGCATCAGGACAGCCTCGGATCGCCGGATAAACAAGCACAAACCCGAAACAGCAGCCAAAAAGGCTGAAACGGAGCGACATCACCGAAACAGCGGAACGGAGTCTCCCCGACAGAAACTAAGGTGAGCACGATGATCAGCAACTTGCCAGGATCATCGTGCTCCCTTCCGTAGAGATCGGGGAAGCTCGGAACATAAATCCATCACAATAAGCCCTATTTCGGGCTTGGCCGGAGCAACCTTGCTCCGGCCGGCCTCCGGCGGCACGGCGGCGCACGCGGCGGCCAGGGACGGGTGCGGGGGAGGTGAGGAGTACCGTGCTCACCTCAGCTTGTGGCTGGAAGCGGCGGCGGCGGCGGCGGAGCAAACTTAGTCCGCACGAGCTCGGGCTCGGGTTCCAAGGAAGCTGCGGCCGAAGGGGTCGGACGGCGGAGAGGCATCCGCCTGAGGTCCAGCAGGTCAGGCGCACGGTTGTCCGCCAGTGCGACGGGGCCGGGAGGGCGCAATCGTCGCACCCAGCACAAACCTCGGACCCGTAGTAGTATGTGGGACCGGCGGCCAGGGCGAACGAGCGGCGGACCGCGGCGCCCAGGGGACCGGGCCGAACGGAGCGCGGCTTGGGTTGCAGGAGGGTTCGGCGGGCCCAGGTGCCGCCCTCGTCCGCGGACCCAAGCGGGGCGGCGCACCGGGGGGAATGCGGCCGCCACACTGCTTCACCTGGGCTCGGTCTTCTCTCTTGGCGCGCAGCCGCCGAGGCCGGGCGGCCCGGCGGGTCGGCGGCGGCGCACCGCCGCGAAGGAGCGCCCGGGACGGGGGATGTCGGCGGGAGCGATCTCAGGCGGTGGCGGCGCGCGGGCAGCGGCTGCAACCCAGCTCGGCTTGAGCTCGGCCTGGGCTGCTGCAGGCGGCTGGAGCGGCTGCGGCGGCGCAGGCGACGGCGGCGGCCGGCGGGGATGATCGCCAGAGCACGGTGAAATCCAGGGGGAGGGTCTGCAGGAGGCACAGTCTCGGGTCTCCTCACAACCCGAGAGGAGAGAAGGAGGGAGAAGGTGAGGGAGAGAGAGAGAAGTGGTGGCTGCGGCGGCAGTTGGCCGGCCGGGGCTCGGTCGGCGGTGGCCTGGGCACGCGCAGCAGGTGCAGGGGAAGGAGATGAAGGTGGCTGGGGCGACTAGAGTAGCCAGGGTTAGGGTTAGGGGATCAAAACCCTAGGAACCGCTATATAAACAAGGTACAACTCGCAAGAAAGCCCCTCAAACATCAGAATTTCAATCCTAGCCCTTCACCGAGCGACTAAAACGCGTGAACGACCCTCCACGTGCGATCTCACGCAAAACGGTACATAAAATATCGCGACTTTCGCGAAAATACCGTTTTGCCACTACCGACCTCTCCTCGATCAACGTGCGATCTCCGCAGATCCGTCCGTCCGATTTGCGAACGGATTGCACCGGTGCGATCAGCACCTTGGAGACAACAAAGCTGCAATTTCGTTTCGTCTTGATCGACCACGGATTCACGACAAAGTCCAACCTTCTTCGAATAGAAGGAAACACACACATAAATACATATAAAACATGTATTTTTGGATTTTCTCGAAATCCGTGCGTCAAAACCAAAAACCGTCAACGCCATTAGTTCCAGAATAGCTGAACCGGTCGAAACGAGCTATTGGACTGCTATAAACAGAGTCCGGTACGAGCCAGAAGCCAACTTCTCACCGTGGCTTCTCCGGAAAATCGAGTTACTATTCACTTTAAGTGAAACTTAGAAATCGCGTAGAATTTCCGTTTTAACTCGTTTTCGCCCGAAACTTGACGAGTGCTTTTGTAATTAAATTACACACAAAAACATCGTTAACTGAGAGTTTAGCTACACTGCAAAAATCTCAGTCCTTACAACTAAAACCCAAAAAATCAAAAAAAGTAACACTTGGATGCCAAGCTATATTTGACCTTACTTTAGTAGTAGGCAATATATTAATCATGCTATACGATTAAAGTTATTTCT
The DNA here is from genome assembly GCF_001540865.1 of Ananas comosus. NCBI lineage: Eukaryota > Viridiplantae > Streptophyta > Magnoliopsida > Poales > Bromeliaceae > Ananas > Ananas comosus. The sequence continues at coordinate 5,513 of NW_017891678.1, read as the reverse complement.
TTAAAAAAAAAATATTACAACACATTATAAAAAGGTCTACATTTTACATCTACCATCTAGAAATTTAATAAATCCTTTTGAATTTTTAGTGTTAGAAAAAATAATGGATAAGACAAGTAAATTAATTGGGACCTTTGAGAGATTACTAGGATTTAAGTTTTATACCTACTTTATAAGTGTATAGGCCGCGAGTTAGTTCTCTTACATGAACTCCCAATATATTTTGTAACATATTAGTCTTGTTTCTTGATACTATCATGGTTAGATTTGCACATATTTACTGCACTATAGATCTCTCACATAGTAAATTGTTGAAATCTTTCTCCTAAGGGCTTAAGATTGCCTTCGGAGAGCACATCTTTTTTCTTGGATGAAATATTTTATTGAAATATGAAATCTGTACGAATATCAGAAAAGTAAAATAATATTCTTTTACTCCTTGTAGTAAAAATATTTGTAATATATTGAACTTCTGAAAATAGCGAAGTTCTAATGAGCAATAGTGGTTAAAACTATTTTGATCACCTTAACGGTGTTTGGAAAACTTTTGAATAATTTTCGGTGCGAATACGGACTTTGAAGAGCCAAAACTAACGAACTGTAGATTTTCATTTCATACCAGTACGGGACTGAGTACCGTTACTCAATTGCGCAAAGAAGTTATGAGAGCTCTCGGGTTCTATGTAACTACTCCAAGTACTGGTACTGAAATTGGTGAGTATTGGTACCCAATAGAATAACAGAAAAAATCAACATTTGGACTCTTGTAATTGGCCTGGAGTACCAAAACATTCAAATTACATACCAGTACTGAAACCCGCATACCGATAGTCAACTTAGCAAATAACAAATTTTAGCTCGTTGCAAATAGGAATGTTTGGAGGAGTTAAGTGCAATTGTAGCATTTCTAATAGATACTCATTTCATAGCCAAACCCTAATCTCACCTATTTCTCTCTATCTCTCTCTTCTTTCTCTCTCTAAAAGTGAAAAAACCCTAATTTTGTCCACTTGTAGAATCTTTTGGATCTATCTCTTTGGAGGTTTGGATGAGATTTAAGGCATCAAGGAGAAGCATTTGGAGGAAGAAGACAACCACCTCAATCTATACTTCTCCCATTCGAAGAAGAAGAGGTGAATTGGTATTTTTAGATTTTGTTTTGGGAGTTTTTCTCTAAAGATAGATTTTTAAGATTCTAATATTATTAGAACTATTTTTAAGGTTTTCTTGATATTCTTGAGAGATCAAGGAGCATCTTGAGAAAGATCTAAAAAAAGGTAGGGAATATCATCGAAATGCTTTTGATTTCCCATTTTTCTATATTTTTTTTAATGGTATGCACGTATTATGGATAACGAGTAAACTAAATGTATTTTAATTGCATGCTACAAGATATAGTGGGTCTAGATGATCTATGAATATTTAACTTAGAGTAAATTAGGGTTTTTGAACTTTTTAAATGCTAAATGTAAATATCTATACCCACATATTATTTCTCATAAATTTGCCATGTGACAACATTCTTTTCGTTATTGAGTGTGGGCTCTACCCCGAACCGGCTAAGTCCTCCACATGTTTTTCTCTCTTTTTTATTTGAACAAAACTGGGTTTTCCTCTTTGACCTAGTCACACCGGCTTGAATCGGATCTGGTCACACATGCTGTATTGGACCGAACCGGCCCAACTGCTTCACATGTTTTTATTTTTCTTTGCTTAAACCGATCATTATTGAATGTGGCTCCACTCTGAACTAGCTCAAGTTCTCCATATATATTTTCCTTTTGTTTTGCTTGAAACTAAGTGTGTTTTCCTCTTTCTTTGCTTGAATCGAACCGGTTCACACCTCTTGCATAGGACCGAATCACTGATTTATTTTTCCTCTTCGGTTTCCTTCGGTTGTTACCTTTCTTCGTCGAATCGAAGCGTCCTTAGGGCACGATGGGTATACCTTCTGTTATTGCCACTTTTTCCATTGTCGTTTCCTTTTGTGTTGTCGTTTTTTGTGCTGGAATCGAAGCGTCCTCCAAATAGAATTTACGGCACAATGGATTTCTTCTTTTCCTGCCACTTCTTCCATCATCGTTTCCTCTTCATTCGACGCTATTTTCAGTACTCGATTAATCCACCATGGCCGAAGCATTTTTCAAGGTTGCTTCCTATACCCTTACGACCGTCCATTCAGCTATATAATAACATCTCTAACATCCATTTTCTCTACATCTGATAATCCAATCCTTTTTCGACTGTAAGTCATAAAGTTTTTTTTATTATTTTTTTTTCGATTTTATTTGCCTGTGATCCTATTCAACAATAACCTTTTTTTCTTTTTAATTAACACAATTTTTTTTTTTTCTCAAGATAGTGACGGCGATTTGAAATAGTTGTTCTACAGTTTGTTTGTTGTTGCCTTGCTTCCGTGCGACTATATGCCCTAATGCAACTCTACGCTCCTAAGAAGATTTATCCCGCATTAACTATTTTTTTCTATTTAATTAACGTAATTTTTGCTCTCACGAAAGTAATGGTCATTTAGAATAGGTTGTTTTACGTTTGTTTGCTGTTGCCTTGATTCCGTGCTGTTGTAAGTTCTAATGCAAATTTGTGCTAATGAAATTTTAAACATTCTTATGTATTTGTTTAAGAATTTGCCAAAATATATCTCATTAACATTTTTTATTTTCCTCCAATTATCTACCCATTTGTATAGCGCGGTTACTACACTAGTAAGACATAAAAGTGTAAGTGAACAAGTATATGAATATGTAATTAGGGTATTCTGAGGATCTTGGAATATAGATGAATAAGTGTGGCAATCAACCTAGATATAAATATAAGGTGTGAGCATAATGACATGTACATTTTAAGCTAAACTTGACTTAGAAAAGAAGTGTATGTGTAATAGACATGGTAAACAATTCTAAAAGTCATGAACGTAGAGTGTGATATTGACATAGGTTGAGACATTCTAAAATGGTAAAAAAAGGAGATTACACCACCCTCAACTCTCTATGTAGTACTAGAAGATGCAGATCGCCCTCGACTCAAAGTGACTATTGTGCTTGGTAATGCCGATCTCCCTAACACTAAGTGCCCACCAATTAGAGAGATATCGATTACCTCGACACTCCACGTAATGCACAGTGTGAAATGGAACAAAAAATTGATTGGTTAAAGACATGAGACAAATTTGGTATCTATGTAGTCAATGACAAAATCTATACCTATATATTATTTTCCATAGATTTGCCACATGGTAATTCCTCCTTCACCCTTGCCTTCTCACCCCTTTCCATTCCATGGTGCTTCACCTTCCCATCTCCCATTTCCGCCTGATGTTTTGTCTTCTCACTCGCTCACTTTTTTAATTAATTTATTCAAATAGTTTATTGTCATATAAACAAATTATTTTCACAAGAAAAAATGAGTAAAATAATATCTCTTCATACTATTTTTTCTCATACTATTTGTATTTATTAATGTCTCATTGCAACTTAAAAAATTTTAAAAATATTACTTTATCAATCTTTTATCTTTTTTATAATATTAGCCTGCCGCAATGCGCGAGTAACTTTACTAGTAACTCATTATAACATATTGTGTATACTTGAGGCATTGTAGATATTTCGTACTTATTACATTTCTATTATAGTAATAGTTATTATTTATTATTAGTTGTTAGTAATGCCTTCTTTGAACCGAGTGAGTATAGAACGTCACTTTCGATGGTTGTATATACAAAAAACTTATTTGAAATTCTCACCTCTGTATTGTTTACACTTTTTTAGATTCTACCACCACCAGTGAGGCGCAATACCGCAGCAACAGTGTTGTGGAGTAGTTTAGACTAAGTGAGAGGTTTATAGTGTATCTTTACAAGAACAATAAAAATTGTTATATTTTAGAATGGTTTAAGATGCTATAACTTTAAAAAATTGAGATTGTAATGGTTTAATTTAGTAGTATTACACTCTAATGCTTCACATATCCATATCATATATATTTGTATAAATTGGTATATGTTCCGCTTCGTGTGGATAAGAGAAATCTTTCGTGTGGATAAGAGAAATCTTGCCCGTTCAACGATTTGTTGCACGTGCTTGAGCGGCACCAATTGTCAGTTTCGGAGCATGACAATAGACTTTAACAATAATAATTGGGTTTAAGTATTTTGTACCGCTGATTTGAGCCCAATGAGTTATTATTGCTAGTAAGTCAGATTATTACATCTTATGTTATTCCTTGCAAAATAATTGGCCACTGTCCCTAGTGCATGTGGTAAAGGATTTGATGAGTATGGTAGTTGGTATTCGAGATCCTAAGTTTAAAGTCTAATTGCTTCATATTTTCAACTAATCCATTTTTCTAAAGAAAAAGAATGAAGTAAGCTACATCTTACCTTTCTCTTAAAAAAATATAATTTTTTTCGGTAAATATTTTTTCATTTAAAAAATTTGACAAAAAGTTATTCACATTAATATTGTAAATTTTGATTAGATCTTATTGTTTATTTATAATTATAATTTTACTTGCAAATTACACCACCAATACAGAAAAATTGTAGCGGAAAGGAGAAGCATATAATTGTTTCTTTTTTTGTAATGATTTCTACAATAATTTTTATAGTGCTGAAGAGAAAAAAAGAGAAGTGCTCTCAGCTTTTCTTTTAGGATTTATTTGGTATTGAAGTTCCATCTAATACTAATAAAATGAAATTACGGTAAAAAAAATTTTGTAATATGTTTCTTCATTTTTCAATCAATAAAAAAAATTCGTAAACACTCATTCTAATATGCATAATATAATACCCTAGTATGAATGTACGTAAAATGTACGAAAATAAATTATGCTTAATTTATTTAAAATTAATATGAAATTTGTCTATCATATTTATTCAAAAATAAAAAATCAAATTGTTTATAGAATTATTTGCAATATTCTAATATTAATTCTTTTTTTATAATACATTGAACTGTTTTTATATTATTTTGAATTATGATGAATTTAAAATTTAATTACGTGTTTTAAATAAAAATATGCAAAATTTATTCACATTTATAATTTAAATTAATAATTTAATTTTGATCCACTATAATTAAAAATTTTTTAATGTGGCTAATTCAATTTGGTATCTCCATAAATTTAATTTAATTCATGATTTTAACTCATAATTTTAATTTTAATATAAAATTTATAATTTAAATTTTTAAATGATACTAACTTAAATATCAACATATAAATTTAAGATGAATAAATAGTAAAGTTATTAAATTAAAATTTAAATATAATATTTGGAACTTATTTCGAATTTGAATTTTTGTTTAGTTTGCATCATAATATTAATATAAAAAAATAAGTAGTTAGTGGATGATGTACCAGGGCTGAATGACAATACAGTGAGACGAGATCTTACATCGGCCTCATCCCTCAATGAATTCCCTATTACGGAAGATAGAATGAAGGATGCGATTGGATATCATCAGAGACTTACAAGGCTAGTAATCTAATTGGGACTT
>NW_017891677.1:0-14378 GCF_001540865.1 Ananas comosus | reverse complement strand
AGTGTGTGTAAGATCGTGGAAGCTGTCGTTTTGGTAGTTCATATTCGAATTCGATCAAAATCAATAACCAGTAATAATCTCTCAAAACGTTCTAACGTTGCAATCACCTTTATCAGTAACCTTTTTTTTTTTCGGTGGCGACGGAATTGTCGAATGGAACAAACAAAAATAAGGACAAACTCTCAATAGAAAATGAATGGATTTTCATTTCTGTTTATAACTTTGTAAGTATTTTTTAATGTATAATCAAGCGACATAGAATATCGTACCAATCTCAGTCACGTGTTTTCGTCACTTTTGGAAAAAAGCACAAATACGTAAAATAATGGTACAATTTGAGTATAAAATTGTAGGCATGCCAGTTGACAGATAAAACTGTTGGTTACATTTACGATGTGTTTGATTATCTTTAAAAATACTTAACTTTTTTTTTTTGCTTAAAAAATAGTTTTTTCTTGTTTGATTGCTGTAAAAAAATTTTCTGAAATTTTTTTTTTTTATGGATTCTCGAAAAAAAAAATAAAGTTTTCGTTTTCCACCCACCGTCGACGGAAAACGATAACGATAACATGCGCTCGAAAAGCGCAGCTCACAGCGGTAAAAAATATATATATGTATATGGTTCACAAAAAAAGCTTGGCTCTTGTGGAACGCGTGAGTGGTCCAACTGTCGAGCACTCACCCACTCCTCTCATATATATATATATATATAACTAGGCTGAAATGCTATTAATAGCACGAAGCTATTGGTGCTATTAATTTTTTAGTCCTTCAATTGAGAAATATGCGGTTAGTATGATGTGGACCCCTTGGGTTTGAATAGATAGTTTGTTAAATAGTATAATCTAACAGGTAAAAATAATAAAAGAGTTAAATCTAACGGTTGAAAACTTGATAGCACCAAATCCTTGGAGCTATCGATAGTATCACAGCCGAACTCTATATATATATATAGAATTAGGCCGCTATACTATCTATAGTATCGGAGCGCCGGTTCTATAGTCTTGTTTTCGATCTTAGAGTGTTCAAATTAACGATCTACAACGTTAAATATGATCTAGGGTATATGAAGTTCTTAGGAATAAAATTTTAATTTTTTTCGACATCGTTTACTTAGCAAATAAATTATATCAAAATAGACGGTAAAAATTGAATAATTTTTAAAATTTGAGCATAGGACTTTTAAATTCAATATCAAGAATGTTAACCTTAATCTAGATAGTTTAAAGTATTTTCTATCAGCTTTAATCTTAATCTAGATAGTTTAAAGTGTTTTCTAAAAACTTCAAATACCCTAGATCAGTTTTAACGGTGTGGATCGTTGATTTGAATACCCTAAGAACGAAAACGAGACTATAGTACCGAAGCCCCGGTACTATAGATAGTATAGGAGACTATCTCTCTCTCTCTCTCTCTCTATATACCCCGGCCCAACAAACACGCAGTATACTACATATAACTATATATAAACCACCGTATATTCAAATTTCGGTACTGTCGACATACTAGCTTTTTTGAGCGAAAAAAAGTAAGTAATTTCTCTCTCTTTGCTTAAAATAAATAACAGAATTAAGTGGAATTTTGGTATATTGTCTTTTATTTCTCAATACGAAAAAAAGATATATGTTATCCAAAATTTTTGCTAACGGAGAATATCTATTGTTAATTATCATTTTGATTCAAAATTGTTTTAATTCTAATATATTAGTATTTATACCTATACTATATATACTACCTATATACTATATCATATAATATATTATACTTATATAATATATACTATACGTTATCTCTATACTATCTACTAATATTTTATTATTATATTAACTTTTTAATTTCAAAATTTTTAGATTAAAAAATATATTTAAATTTTAAATTTATCAGAATTAAAAAATATAGAAAAAAATTCAATGTATATTTATATCCACACTTTATATAAATTTTATAAAATAAAAAAACTATATAATTATTGCTCACAACAACTATTTAAATTTGAGTTAGAATATGACATGTATTTTCTAATAGTGTATAATAAATAAATTTATTTTTTAAAAATATTGTAAATTTTTGAATAAACATAATGTACAATTTCATATTAATTTGAAATAATTATTAAATAATTAATTATTACGTGTATTTGTACGTACAATCAACTAGTGTATATTATATTTTTATTTATAAATATATATTTATGAGATGTTAAAAATTATTATACATATTTATAAATATTTATTTATTTATTTATTATATAATATTTTTTTATAAATTTGTAATTATTTATTCATATTCCTAAATATATTATATATGATGTAACATGTTTATTATAATTTTTTTTTGGTTAATTACATACACGTCCCGACAAATATAGTGAATTACAGATATATTTCTGCAAAGCTCAACTTTCATAATTTGTCCAACAGATTAGGATCCGATAGAGAACTGTTAATTTTTTAACAGTATGCTCGTGAAATGATATTTTTAACCTCACAAATATGTCTCTCCAAAAGTACTCTATCTTCCTCTTTCTCTTCCTCTTCGGGCCGTGGGAGCGGATGGCGGCGGCGACGGATCATCGACGACGACGACAAAGAAGAAGTAAGAAGAGAAGAGAATGATACAAAGAAGAAGAAGAAGAAGAAGGAGGCGGCGGAGATCGGAGGTGCTCGGAGGCGAGGGGGTTCGTGGCGTGGTTGGAGAGGTCGCCGACGGCGGAAGGGCGAGGTTGGAGAGGTCGCCGACAGCGGAGGGAGGAGAGAGGCGGCTACGGCGACGGCGCAACACCAAGCGCGAAAGCATCGCGCGCGGCAACGGCGGCGGAAGATACGGTGGAGACGATGCGGCGGAGGTCGGCATTGGCGGCGCTTCGGCGAGGTCGGGGTCGTGTTTGCCGGCGACGAAGAAGAGGGAAGAGGAAGAGAGAGAGGAAAAAAAAAAAAGGGGAAGAGGAAGAGGGAAGAGGAAAAGGGAGAGTGTTCGCCGCCGCATCTTCTCCCTCGCTGGCGACGAAGCAGAGGGAAGAAGAAGAGGGAGAGGAAGAACAAGAGGGTAAAATTATCATTTCATTTATTAATTAACCATAGTTAAGTATTTTAACTGTAGTTAACGAAATTTCTCTAACAGAAACTAACGGCAGGAACATATCTGAATACATTAGAACTTTTGTAGGGACAAATTATGAAAGTTGAACTTTACAGGCATATATATATGTAATTTATCATGTTTGCAGGAACGTGTATGAAATTAACCCTTTTTTTTTTTAGAGATAGGTAGCACGTTACCCGCTTCGGTACCGATCACCAAACCCTTTGTCACTTGCTCTATGTTATTATAATTCTAAATATATTTAATCTATATATAAAAATTATAATAATATATAAAATATATTAATTATTATATATTAATAATATATTTAATAAAAAATATTAAATAGTTTTTTATCCATTCTTTTTCCTTTTAACCAAACAACTATCATAGAAAATAATTTTTCTTTTCCTACAAGCTAAACATTAACGACGTAAAACTGTTTTTGTACAGAAAATTTTTTTCCACCGAAATTTTTTTTTTCACAGTTTTACGTGGAACCAAACACACCCTTAGAGTTAATTACACTACTATATTATAGTTTAATTTTTTTGTTTGTTATATTATATTATTTTTTAAAAGACACTGTTATTATGTTTTATTAATTTCTGCCATGTATTCTAGATTTATTTTTATTTTTCTTGTTTGTACTTTTTTTTTCCTATAAATATCACTAAATTATTTTTTTCCTTACTAATCGCTATATTACTGATAATAAATCTATTATTTTAAACAAAATCTAACATCTTATTAAGAGACACTGGTGAAATAATAAAAAATAAAATAAAATAAAACCTCAATGATAGACTTGTTGAAAATTTTTATCAAAATATTTTCTTGTATTCAAGTTTCAAATATATACCATTTTGTAGGAAATTTCGTGCCATTTGTGGCTCGAACTAGGAATTAACAAGAGCCAAATTTATACCAAAGTCCAAATTGGCCTCTGCAGTTGGGATAAAATTGAAGAGAATTGAAAGCTGCAATTTGAATTTAGTCATGGGACGACGGAAGTGAAGAGGGGCCGGCGGGGGCCAAGGCATCTCAACTATTAGAAGAATCTCTACAGATGTGTAATTTTCTAGAATAAGCTTCTAAATTCTAAATAGAAGAAAAGATTGCTTTATTGGTGAGACTAATTAGGTCAATCCCAAAAAGCCACCACATGCTTAGGAACATTATCTTTGAATATGATTTTTTTTTTTCAAACTCAATATGCATGATTTGATTATCCACGTACCTACTTGAAACAAGTCTCCATGTCTACACTTTGAATTACTGCCTCGTAAATTTCTTGCGCAAGATTGTTACATGACCATGAGATGGCGTATGTCGTAAAATGAAGTTCATGTAGCACAATCATCCTAACTTTGATCGCTATAAATAAGTGAAAATTTTATAATATCAAATAAGGGCAAAACCATGATATGCGCTTACGTCCCCACTTCAAGTTTCAGCTTCACCTAACAAAACATTTGCACATGCATATATGGATCACATGCCATGCACTATACTATACGCCGGGCTTAGCCAACCTACCACAGCGCGCACAAGATATCAGATTAATATATGCCTAATTGTTATAGTCGCGCTCTTAAATGTTTTCTTGTGCGCTAAAAATCATGCGTGAGAAGCGTTAATAATTTTGGTGCGTCAGAGTAATTAATATATGCCTAATTGTTATAGTTGTGATACAGGAGCAAGCAGCATTTACCAAGTTTAAATTGTGTATGCCGCGGAGAAGCTAGCATCGAGGTGCACGACTCATACAGTAATTTTGATGCTTATGTCGGAGCATGCGTAAGCTACGTCGCTTTCCTCGCGATCTTACTAAAAACCGAGTATTCTTGCACGTCTATTATATCCCATCTAAGAAAAACACTTTTGAATCTCTTACTAGTTATGTACCTTATATTATATAGTTGGTGTGTTAATAATTTTGGTAAGTACTGTTATGAACAAATCATTTTCTATATTATACATACAAGTATATTGATAATTAATAAAAGCAGTATTTTTAAAAAATTTGTATCTGTATTTTTTTATTTGATTCTAATTTATAATGCTGCTTGTCTTGTTGATACATAGGTAATGTAATAATATAGAAAACCAAGAAGAAAGCTCTTTGTAATTGTCGGGACACTCCAAATTAATAATTTTTTCGAAATGCAGGACACACAAGCATACAGCTCGTTATGGCAAATCACACCAAAACAGGAACGTTCATGAGTCTACATTTGCAGATATAATAAATGATAAGGCCTAATATAAAATAAGGTTAATTTCATACAAATTACTATAAATACAGTAAATAATAAATATATTTCTATATAATTTAATTTTTATATGTTGTTTTCATAAAAGTTATAATATTTTTAAATATATCTCTGATTTGTTATCGTTAGAAAATTATTATTATTTTTTATTTTGTCATCACAAATATATATACCTATAAAAGTCATAACACTATAATATAAAAAAATAAAAATATCAAAAAATTAATTAATATTAAATATTTAATTTATGATTAACTAAATTTTTTTAATATATTTTAACGATAAAAATATATTTAAAAATATTAGAATTTTTAGAAAAATAACGTACGAGAGTTAAACTTTGTAAAAAAATATTTATCATTCATTATTATATATCGAAGAAACTATGAAATTAATTTTAAAAAATAATATCAGTTTGACAGTGAACGAGGACAATCAATATGACGTACGTACATACATCATCCTTCAGAGTATTTTTTTATACTTTATCCATCACATCAAATCTAATATGCACAATCATATCTTATATACACAGTTTAAGCACTTCTCAGATTAGCTTCCGATATTATTTTCTTTTCTTAAAAGGATATTTTGTGCTATAAATACTCTGGCTTACATACTTTTCAAGCTTTAAAAAAATTTAGAAACCCATTCACAATACAATATTTAAGCTTTATTTAAACGTGGAAATAAGTTGATGTAAAAGCTTATTTAATATGAGCATTTTTTTTTTCTATATATAGTTGAAAGCTAAAGGAGTTTAATTTTTTTTTACTTCTTAAAAGTTGAAAAAATTAATAGAAATATATTTTTTACTTACAAAATCATTTATACTCGTATGGATCACAAATCCATGGACACCAGTCGACGTATCCATTACCGCGACAGGCAAGCACTTTACAGAGCGCACAGAGAGACGAGACACATTGTATATCTGGATTATTATTTGTCTTATTTATATGTACAAAAAAAAATCTGGCTAATTAATTAACTTATCTGTTGCTGCTACTATTCTTCCGCCGCCCCTCTTTTGTTTGCGCACAAACACATGCATATATAAATATAACAGCACATGCGATGCGAGGTGCAGGTATCCAAATCCCACTTGTAGCTAATAGTCTCTTTGCGTTACTTAAACTTTGTATATACATGTCGACGTAGCGACGCTGGCGCGCGCACAACTCGACTTAATTCCGATATAATTGCCAAAAATGGCCAAGAACGGCGACTCCGATCACGAGGAGAAGGCCCACTTCGTGCTGGTCCCTGTGATGGCCCAGGGCCACACCATCCCCATGCTCGACATGGCCCGCCTCCTCGCCGGCCGTGGCGCCGCCGTCACCTTCGTCACCACCCCTCTCAACTTCGCCCGGATCAAATCCCTCGCCGACTCCGTCGCCAACTCTGGCCTGCCGATCCACTTCCTGCCCCTGCGCTTCCCGTGCGCAGAATGCGGCCTGCCGGACGGCTGCGAGAACATTGACGTGCTCCCGTCCAGCGACCTCCTCGCAAGCTTCTGGCGCGCCTGCGCCATGCTCCGCGAGCCGCTGGCGAGCCACCTGCGCCACAACTCCCCGGCGCCGCCGACGTGCATTATATCCGATACAGGCCACCCGTGGACCGGGGACGTCGCACGGGAGTTTGGCATCCCGAGGCTCAGTTTTCCCTGCTTCGGCGCGTTTGCCGCTCTCGTCAGGCACGTCATGTACCGGTTTAAGATATTCGAGAACGTGGCCGACGAGAACGAGCCGGTTAGTGTTCCGTATTTGCCTCATCGGTTTGAGCTCGCGAAGGCCAAAGCGCCGGGGAACTTCGGCGGGCCCGGGACGGATAAATTCCGCGAAGCGGCGTTGGCGGAGGAGAGGAGAGCCGACGGGATCGTGGTGAACACCTTCGACGATTTGGAGGCTTCGTACGTCGACGCGTACGGTAAGATCGCGGGGAAAAAGATTTGGACCGTCGGGCCCCTATCGCTCTGCAATAGGAGCGTCGGCGAGACGGCGGCGAGGGGGAGAGCGTCTGATGTCGACGTCGGCCATTGCTTGCGCTGGCTCGACTCGAAGAAGCACGGGTCGGTCGTTTACGTGAGCTTCGGGAGTCTTGCTCGCACCATGCCGGGTCAGCTGATACAAGTAGGACTCGGGTTAGAGGCTTCGGAGAGGCCGTTTGTATGGGTGATCAAAGCCGGCGATAGGTTCGCGGAAGTCGAGGAGTGGCTGAAGGCGGAGGGATTCGAGGAAAGGGTCAAGGATAGGGGCCTGATAATAAATGGCTGGGCGCCGCAGGCGGCGATCCTGTCGCATCCGGCCGTGGGAGGGTTCATGACGCACTGCGGATGGAACTCGACGCTGGAGGGAGTGGCGGCCGGGCTGCCCATGATAACATGGCCTCACTTTGGCGAGCAATTTCTGAACGAGACGCTGATAGTGGAATCACTGAAAGTCGGGGTTCCGGTTGGGGTTCAACAGATGACACAATGGGGAGCGGAGAATGCCCAAGTGTTCATAAAGAAAGACGACGTCGAGACCGCGGTGGGCAAGTTGATGGACGAAGGGGAAGAAGGCGAAGAGAGAAGAAGGAGAGCGAGAGAGCTCGGAGAGAAGGCGAGAAGGGCCATGGAGGAAGGGGGATCATCTTATGAGAATACCAAACTTCTCATTCGAGAAATACAGGCTAAAAATGTGCATGTGGATGGGAAGTTAACAGTGTAGAAGGCAACAAGCTACCATTCTGAACGTTTGTACTGATAAATGTTACAGTTATTTACTACCCAATGTGCCCATGTTGGTGTTGGCAGCCATTGCTTAACTATTGTAATCTTCTACCTTTCAGATTAATCTTCCTATTGTACGTTTGTTCTAGAATCATATTTATAAACTACCATCAATTTTCATAGATTTCAAGTCCTCCCGGTGCTTTTAGAAAAATATTGAAATCTGGCTCTCTTCTTAATAAGTGTATAAAGTAATATTTTGATTAGTTTTTTTTTCTAAATTAAAATGGGGTTTAATTAGAATGGGAGTGACCTTCCACTGAAGACTTCTCAAACCTTCTCTCCCCGTCCAACCGCCCCTCCGTCTCCTTTATCTCTCTTTTCTTCATATTCTTTATCCGCCTGTTCGCCTCCCCTCCCCTTTTCCTCTACTTCCCTCTTCTTCTCCACCATTTACTCTTCCCTACCCACAGCTCTATTTTTTCACCTCCACAATTTGGTGGGGCAACGTCTATATATTATATCCTCTCTCTCGCCCCATGGCTCTATCTTCTCTCTTTTATTGTGGAGTTTTTGTGGAACCTGTACAAGGCGCTTCGGTGGTGTGGTCGTAGCGATGGCGTTGGAGACCAAGGCGGCAGCGGTGGCCACGATCCGAGGCGACGGTGCAGCGGTTGCAAAGATCGCCTTCTCGAAGACCAACATCAAGAAGTGGCGGTGTTCTATCTTTTCTTTTTCCTCTTTCTTTTTTCTATTTTTTTCATCTACTTTTACCCATTTTACAGGATTTGAAGACAAGGGCGGCAATGGTGGAGGCGATGGTAGTGGAGATCGAGGCGACGGAAGTTTCAGTTGAGTTGGATTTTCCTAAAAATCTAATTTTGTTAATGAAAATCTAGATTTTTTTAGTTTAGATCGAAGAGAATTGAAAGTTGCAATTTGAATTTCGTCATGGGACGATAGAAGCGAAGAGGGGCCGGCGGGGGCCACGGCATCTCAACTATTAGAAGAATCTCAACATATATGTCTAATTATCTGGAATAGGCTTCTCTAAATTCTACACAGATGCGGAAAATAGAAGAAAAGATGGCTTCATTGGTGAGACTAATTAGATCAATCCCAAAAAGCCACCACATGTTTAGTAATATTATCTTTGAATATGATTTTTCAAACTCGATATGATTTTGATTACCTACGCATCTACTTGAAACAAGGCTCCATGTCTACAGTTAGAATTACTTCCTCGTTAATTACTCGCGCAAGATTGTTACTTGAGCAGGAGATAGCGTATGTCATAAAATGAAGTACATGTAGCAATATCATCCTAACTTTGATCGCTGTATAAATAAGTGAAAATTTAATAATATGAGATAAGGGTAAAACCACAATATCTCCACTTCAAGTGCGAGCTTCACCTAACAAAACATTTGCAGATGCATGGATCACATCCCATGCACTATAACATATGTTGGGCTTAGCCAACCGCCACAACGGGCACAAGATATCAGATTAATATATGTCTGATTGTTTTAGTCATGCCCTTAAAATGTTCTCTTGCTTGCTAGCAATCACACATGGCTCATATTGATTGATTTGTGGGTTTAGTTCGTCAGCAACATTTCGGAGGATAATGAGAACAGAAGCTTTCAATGCACGTACGTACACACAAATTAATGGACCAGGCTATATATCCTTAGTAGGGCCTTGGCCCAAAATCATGAAGCAAAGCATGAATCAGAGTTTACGGCTTGCCACGAACGTGAATGTTGTGATACAGAAGCATCAGTTGCCAAGTTAAAATTGTGCACGCCGCAGAGAAGCAGCGAGGTGCACGACTCATACAGTAATTTTGATGCTTATGTCGGAGCATGCGTAAGCTACGTCGCTTTCCTAGCGATCTTACTAAAATACTGAGTATTCTTGTATAAGTTACGAGAAGTCCTAAGATCTTTTATCTAGATGCTATCAAATATCCAGAGAGGGATGAATAGGTGTATAGGCTCAAAATCACAAATTTCAATGCGATAAAAAATTAAATGCGAAAAATAAAAATCACACCGAGATTTATGTGGGAAAATCTACTTTGGAGAAAAACCCACGGGACCAACAAGTAAAAAAATAATTCACTAAGAGAAAAAATTATAAGGTGATTACCGACTCCACGGACTCGACCTCTTTTAATCTCCTATGAATCTCGCGCAATCCTCCGGGTTGTCCATACCCTCACGTTCGAATCCACGAACTTCTCGCACACGTCCGAATTCACGAGCCCACGATCCGAATTCTCGAACCGCCTTCGATCACGCCGTATCCATGACACCACACATGAAGAATATCATGATTATGGTGATCCTTCACTTAGAGTATCGATAAAGAATCAGAGAAGAATCTCTAAGCGAAGCGTTGATCAATTCAACATATAGATATCAATTTACAATATCTCGAATTGACCTAAAAGAGGTTAATATATAGAAAATAGATTTAGAACGAAAACCTAGCCTCTAGGGTTTCTCAAACATGTATTTTCGTGATATTATGTAAATTAGAGAACCCCAATAACTTATTTATAGGCCTTAGAATCAATTAGAGTCGGATTAAAATCAATTAGAATCAATTAGAATCAGATTAGAATCAATATAAGGAATTTTACATGCGTACCAGTACTGCGTAAGTTGGTACCGGTACCACATGACAGAACAGAAAATTTCTCAAGCTACGTATCAGTATCAAACCAATGCAGTACTGGAACCAGACTTCAGTATTGATACCCTGCCAATGCAGTACCTATACTTAATGCAATTTCCAGAATTGTATCATCTCGGATTTCTCTCGAGTTTTGAGGTACTATAAAGTTGGGGTACCGGTACAACTTGTTGAAAACTTAGTTTTTCAAATACAGTTTTGAAGAATCGAAAACTAATACCGTTACTCACTAACAAAAACTTTTATAATCAAATCAAAAGTACCAAAACCTACTTATAATCCATATTTCATTGAGTTATATGATTCTAATGTCATAAATAAGTTTGAATCATCGTAATATGATTTAAAATCTTATTTTAGTATCGTGATTCACGTAGTGGGATGTTTCTGAATTTTCGAAGTTTTGGATTCTTTAATTTTCGACAATCACACGCCGAACCCTTCAAGACTCCGACTAAAATAACGAAATTTGCCAATACAAAATGCTTAATATCGTGCATGTCTATTATATCGAATCTAAGAAAAACACTTTGAATCTCTAACTACTTATATACCTTATAATAATATATTGTTGGTTTGTAAATAATTTTGATTAGTACTTTTATGAACAAATCATTTTCTACATTGTACATACAAGCATATTGATAATTTATAAAAACAGTATTTTTTTAAAAAAGTATATTAGTTTTTTTTTTATTGATTCAAATTTATAATGCAGCTTGTCTTGTTGATACCTTGGTAATATAATAATAATATAGAAAACGAAGAGGAAAGCTCTTTGTAGTTGTTGGGACACTCAAATTAATAATTTTTTCGAAATGCAGGACACGCAAGCATACAACTTCGTCAAGGCAAATCACACCAAAAAGGAACGTTTATGAGTCCACATTAACAGCTACAATAATGATAACGCCAATAATATAATATCGGGCGTGCTCTAATCTTTTTGGCTGATATTTGAAGGTGAACGAGCACAATCAAGATGACGTACGTGCACACGTCATCCTTCAGGCCAACTTTAGTCTTTATCTATCACATCATAACTAATATGCACAATCACATATTATATACACTTCATTATCTATTTCTACTACATTAAACAAAGATTTGGGGCACCTTAGGGTGACGTGTGTCCTCCCAACCCTCTCCTACTCTCTCTCCTATATATATATATATATATATATATATATATTCGCACAATGCAGTAATAATAAAATATTTTTATAATAAATTTTATTTTTTAATATTTTATTATAGTTTTATAACCTAATATCAATTAAATAAAAATTATATAAAATAATTTAACAGTTAAATCTATTTAAATAAAGTTTATTAAATTAGTTATGTGCAAAGTAAATTATACAATAATTATTTTATAAGATTTTAATGAAAGAATTTGAGATAATCTATAAAATAATTTTTTAAAAATCAATAAATAGAAAAAATTAAATTGTAGAAGAAATTGTTAATAAAAATTAATTATATATATACACAATACATTATATTCTAAATTTTACTCCTGAAATTTAAATTCTGTATTTTTTATATATAGAGATATTTTACGTGATTTAAATTGGCATCTATCAGTTAAATTTTAATTACGGATTTATTACGAATATTATTAATAAAATTAATTAAGTATATAATTTATTAATTATTAATAAAAATAATTAATTAATTTAATAGAGTTTAGAGATTTTAAAATTTAAATTTAGAAGTTTAAAATTTGAAAATTAAATCTTATAAGTTAAATTAAAATTAATAAAATTGAAAGTATCAAATTTAAAATTATATAATATATATATATATATATATATATATAATATATATATTATATATTATATATATATATATATATATATGCTGGAGCTACTATACCTTTATGAGTATAGACCCCCCTTATACTCTATAATTTTAAACCGTTGATTGATGGAATGTGTGGTTAAATGAATGGTGATCTCACACTTAGAATGATATGCGGCCTCTAGGAGTTGAGTAGGTAGTTGGTTGAATAGTATAATCTAAGGGTGGAAATAATCAATAGAATAAATCTAAGTTCGAAAACTTATGAGTAAAGGGACGCAATACTCATAAAATAGTAGCCGGACTCATATATATATATATATATATATATATATATGAGTCAGCTATGGTGCTTGTAAAAACACTAAGCACATTGTGCTTGTAAGTTTTAAGCCGTTGATATTTACTCTCGATCATTTTCACCATTAGATTATACATTCAACCACACCCCACACTCAACCCTAGGGCCCACATCATTCTAACCGCAATACTTTTAATCAATGGCTAAAAATCTCCCAGCACTCACTATATAAGTACTTTTAAAAGCATAGGAGCTCAATTATATATATATATATATATATATATATATATATATATATATATATAATATATATATATTATATACTAAGTAAAATGTACGTGCAAATACACGTAAAATTATTAAAAAAATTATAATATTTTTAATATTTTTAATTTTAGCAGCATATTTTATATGATTGCCAATATTGTATCTAAAAAATTTAAAATAATAAAGACACCTATAAAGAAAGATATGCTTTAAATGATAAATATTAACAATAATCTTAATGAAAAATTACTTTTGAAATTAAATAGAAAAATAAAATCTGTTAGAATAAATTTTGAAATTAAATAGAAAAATAAAATCCGTTAATCTTAAAAGAAAATATATTTTGAAATTAAATAGATAATATCTAAAAAAATATTTTAAAATAAAGGAAAATATCTTTATAGGATTTCACATCTGTAATCTGTTATAGAGAACTTACTTTTGAAATTAATAGAAATTTTATATTTTAGGATTTCACATCAGTAATCTGTTATAGAGAACTAACGTATTCATTGCTGTTTCTATTTTATTCTTATATTAAAAATTTTCGTACGGAAAGGAAAATGGCTCCATATTGTTCCGCCCGAAAAATGTCTGTCGACAGACCGAAATTTGAAATATACTTGCTTTTATATATATATCAGATATATATATATATATATATATAATATTATATAGAGAGAGAGAGAGAGAGAGAGAGAGAGAGAGTTTGACTCAGTCTCTACTCGGTAGTAAACTGCTTCGTTTACACGATTTATTTTGATGATAAGTTTCCAAATCGACGATCGCACCGTTGAATATATAAATCAAACCATGTTAAATTATTCAAGATCAAATTCGATAATTTTTTGGCATCAACTGAAGTGCAGATCAAAGACACAAAATCTATAATTTTAATGGACGATATGGTGCATTGCCGTCGTTTAACGATATATAAGGGTTCAAATCAAACTACATTATTTGTAACATTTTTTTAAAACTATTTAATAAGATCTAGACTCTAGATTTCAAATATGAAAAATTGTAATCAATCATTTTTTTAACCCAAATATTTATTAATTCCAGCAGCCATTCAGTTTTCTCTGTCTTGATGATAAGAGAACAAATCGAAAATGTGTGAATTTGACTTTTCAGATAGTTTAAATAGTTAGATCATGTTTACCGGTACGAGCATCATTTGGGAAAAGCTATCTATACAGCAAATGAAATCGGTAGTAAAACCGAACCTTCACTA
>NW_017891676.1:0-14395 GCF_001540865.1 Ananas comosus | reverse complement strand
TTTTTTTACCTCAACTAGGTTTTCATGTTACATCTCATGTATACATAGGGTTCTTAGGTTCTCAACCATCTCATAATGCAAATTGTACTCTCAACATGCAACATTCACATGAACATCATCTGATTTACCCTACAATGCATGCACGAACATTTGCTCATATGCTCAAGAAAGTGACACATTAGACATAAAAGGAATTTCAACAAGTTTGGAAAGCACCACCCATATCGTAGGCTTACTAGGGTGCTACGGTGATTTTCTTGGGATTTTTAGTCACTTAGTTTGCTACCTGCGGCAAAACGAAGCCAAATTAGGGCTTTTTGCTTATAACTTCGCATAGGCTTTTTGTAATGTTAAACCGAGCACACCAACGCGTCGGAAATACCCCCAATTAGATTTCTAGAGGGTCAATTTAACTTTAGAACCCTCACAAGTAAAAGCTCCAATTTGGGTGCCCTAGCTCCATCACATATACAAAACCCTAGTTTTGATCTCAAAGATAAGCAAAAGAAAGCTTAATCTACTCAAGAGATTCTATCAAAACCATTCTTAGCTCTATCAAAATCCTACTTTGGGTTCTACCATGAGAGGAGGCAAAGCTTACCTCAAAGCTTTCCCTTTTTTTGTGCTAATGGTGAAGGAGAGGGAGTTGCTTCACTCCTTCATTTTCTTCACCTTTTACTTCTTCTTCTTTCTCCTTCTTTTCCTTACTTTTTTCTTCTCCTTGCCTTCTAAAGAGAGAAAGAGAGAAGAGGGTGTGTGAGAGGGTGAGAAATGAGAAAAGAGCCCTCATAACCCCCTCAACATAACCCCACAATGCCACTTTTGCATTTGCGTCCCTCAACTTTAATCCTATTACACTGCCCAGACTGGGCATTTTTCGGGCTCGGGGACCGGTCTCTCGAGCAAGGGATTGGTCCCAGAGAGCTCTCCCGCAGCTCAGCAGGGCTCTCGCACGATGCAACCGATCTCTCCTGATAGGATCGGTCTCTCAGGGACCGGTCTCTCCCTGCAGGGACCGGTTCCCGAGAGCTGGTTTTTCGAGACTTAGCCGATTTTCCATCTCTGAGATTCTTCGCGTTCGGGGACCGGTCTCTCCCACCAGGGACCTGTCCTCGAGAGCTCAAAAGCTGTAGTCTGCAGATTTTTGATTCTTTAGCTCTCGAAGATCCCCAACAATGCACCTTTGCTCATTTTGACGCCTCTGGCCTTTCCGAAGCATACCAACCTCGCACTTTGGTTAATTTGACTAAAGTTCGATATTTATTTACCGAAATTTCGGTACATTACAAATCCAATCCTCTCAACTCGAGGATACCCTATCCACCTGGGCTAACTATAGCTCGGGAGTCCACCTATTCCAATGTTCATATTCAAGTGTTTTAACTGCACTAAGTTCTCATGCAATACTCATAACTAGGGATTTCCGCCTATCCCTAAGTTCATGTGTTTCTTCTACACTATTTACATGCCACTCGTTAGGTTGTCAACACTATTTACATGCCACTCGTTATGTTACTACGCAGCCATCGAGTTCATCTCCTATCTCGGCACTATAGGATTCAATGTCATGACCCAATCCTCTTCTATCCACTATTTCAAGTATTCAACTCACACTATGATATCAATTAGAAAGCATAAGGAATGGAAATGCACAATTAACATCCTACAATGCATATATGTAAGAGATGCAAGATCGATAGTGTTAATTCGTAGAAGCGGTGTTTACTAGAAAAGAAGTATGGAATCCACGGCTTGAAATGCTCACTCAGAAACAAGAAGTTAAATCTAGAAAAGAAGTTAGAAGGCGTTAGTTGAGAAGTTCTGAGGTAAGTTGTAATGCTTTAGGCGGTTGGATATTTTAGGAATTGTTGAGGATTCACTTCCTAGTGGTATTAGTATTACGAAAAGTACTTGCCGCAGCACCTAAACCGCACTTGTTTCCGCCAAGCACTTAAGCCTAGCAACCGAGTACCTAAGCTCACCGCAGCACCTAAGCCGCACTAACTTCGAAGCACCTAAGCTTCACCTCCGCAAACACCTAAGCTTGCACTCCCGCACCTGTTGGGCCTCCCATCGCGCTTCTAAGTATCCTCCAATTCTCTCCAACTCAGGCACCTCAGCCATTAGTGGAACATTAGAAAAGAGAATCATTTAATAAAAAAGCGCACAACCAGGGCACCCAAAAAAGAGGTTTTAACCTCAAAAGGGTACATTTAGAGCGACACGAAAAATAAAAAGCGTAAATAAAAATAACGTAGCTCTAAACACCAAAAACCGGCAAGTGGATAAGTGGGGGGAGATCCACTATCTATGTTAGATCTATCTAGGAACCCGAGGAGTTTTGAAAGTCTCTGCTGTAGCTTCGTTCACGGCTCATCGCAAGAATCTTGGGGCGGTAGCAGCTTTCCACCCACCACAGTAGGGCTTCGTTGGCCCAAGGAGACAGTGCGGGGCGCTGGCGGATAAACCAGCCAAAGCCCGTGCGGCTGTCTGGCGGCTTGCCTGTCCCAAAAAGGACATGACGCCTGTCTCAGAGGGGATATGCAAGTTCCGTATCGTTAGTTATGTTCATGTTACTCAAGGTTGGTCCTTGTCATAAGTTCGTTCTAACGTCTTCTTTCTATAGTTATTGTATTGTGTAGGATACAATAATGTTCGTAAGTGTAATCTAAGTAAAATGTAGTGTTAATGTATTATGTAAGAAAAATCGAAGGTTTATGTTAGATCGAAATTATTATAATAATGTTGAACTAGGAAAAGTAAAAGAACGTAGGGATTCATTCCGGCTGAGTCCCATGGCGATAGAGACCAGAGCCACCATCCCGTGATTGATACCTTGATGCGGGAGCGGAGCGGGGCGGCGCGGCGAGTGCACGCTTGGACATTGTGGGGTTTTGGTGCACCCCACTCTTGGTTGAGGTACCAAGGGTCACCCATGCCGGTGGGTTCCTTTTTCGAGCTGGTTATCCAGGTTCCCTCCGTTGACGTTCAATCAAGTTTATTGTCTATCTAAATATGGAAATAATACGTTGATTATTTTGGTACGGAACGGAGTGCTTACATTATTACGGTACGATATACGCTTAGTACGTTGATATGTTCATCTTATTTACTAAAATGAAACATAGTACAATAGATATCGAAAAAGTGTTAAATATGTAGAATAGTGAAATGTAGTAACCAATAAACGAGGATTCCAAAAGGAGATGGAATCGGTTCGATTGGTGGACTGAGCCAGAGCTCAGTTAGTTGATGCTTTATGGTGTGGTTTTGATCCGAGTTCCACTACCTGCAGAGTGTATGTGAAGTCGGGATTTAGGAGAGTTGACCCTATGGTTTGGGCATTGTGTATTACGACATGTAAGTGAACCGAAACTGGGTTAGAATGGCCAATTGGTACAATTGGGG
This sequence comes from Ananas comosus, assembly GCF_001540865.1. Lineage (NCBI taxonomy): Eukaryota > Viridiplantae > Streptophyta > Magnoliopsida > Poales > Bromeliaceae > Ananas > Ananas comosus. The sequence continues at coordinate 10,987 of NW_017891676.1, read as the reverse complement.
TTATTGAGTGTTGGGTTTTAGGGAATTATCGCTCCCTGAGCTTGGAGGGATCCCTGGCAGAAGACCCCCTTTGAAATGGTGTGGGTCACCATTGGTTGAGGCCTCGCGTGGCGGGCTCCCCCTCGATGGAGGGAGTTCGGTTCTGAATAGCACTCATAGCTAGTTAGGAGTTGAACTCCTAAGTATCGGTGAGCAGTGTTACGGTAACAGTATTATCCAAAGATGGATAAATTAGTACGGTGAGAGATACAGTAGAACCAGGTTACGGTGAGAACCAATTTGATACAAATTGTCGATATAGGAGATACGGTTTGTTACAGAGATAACAGTTATAGCGGAAACAAATGATTACAGGTTCAGGTAGAGAGTGTAAGTGTGTTATTATCCCAGGATTGTATGTACAGGTAATACCAAGGTGGTAAGAGATACAAGTTAATGCAATCTTTGTACAGTAACTTTCGTTGGTTCCAAGTGTACATGAATCGGGATAGTACGTACTTACTAGGTTTTATGTATACGAGTTTATGGTACTCACAAACGATCCAAGTACTGTGATCCAAATGTGATATGACCAAGCTGGATACAAGTTCTGTGATCCAAATTACGGTGAACTACAGGTTGTATACAAGAAACTGTGATCCAAGTATAGTAGGTATAAGTTGGATACAGGTACTGAGATCCAAATTACGGTGAGCTAGATTACATATATCTAACAGGTATACGTGTAAAGGTAAAGAATTGTAATCATAAAGACGTTGTACTAGTAATTCATATAGAATCATAATCGGTGTACGAACGTAAATAATAAAGATGTAGTACGAATAGTATGGTAATGAATCGTAATAGGTGTACGTACGAATAGTACATTTGAATATTACAATTGTAAGTATACGGGAAATAGAATACGTAAGTTTCGTAATTAGTGTACATAAACAGATCGTAAAGATATTATAGAATTGTACGTAAGAAAAGTGTAAGAATGTAATACAGTTTACGTAAGGAGATCGTAAAGTGTAATATACAGTTGTACGTAGTTATACTTTAGAGTAAAGAATCTGTATTTCCTGCTGGATCAGTGAAGCCATTCGTGTTGGGTGGAATAAAGCGTAAGGTTAACGAACAGCTGTGAACGTTAGCCGGTGGGCGCCGTGAGCATAGGCCGTGCCGGGCTATGACGTTGACGCGGAGTTAGCACGAGGCGAAGCGTCGGGGCTTTTAATATCCAGAAGCCAATACACGGTGCTACGGAGTTTAGGTAAAAGTGCTAAAATGCTGCAGCGGAGCCGGGAGGGCCGCCTGGGCTTCGGATTTGCAGGTAAAGAAATTATTGAAACATTGTCGAGCAGCCTAACGGCTTGGTAGAAGCGGTTGCGCAAGTAAATGGATCGTTAAACCAAATGCCTCCCAGTTTAATCTAGTTTGGGAGTATAAAATGTTTTGGGGTAAAAGATTCGGATTGTACTTAATTAGAGGTTTATTAGGTTTAATTTGTACAAATCTTACGAGTAATATCCGATAATCTTGTGATTCGTAATTCCTAATTCGGTTTAGGGTTTTCGAATGGTGTTGCACTTGCGGCGTTGCTTTTATGCGGCGAGGTTGCCCGCGTGCTTTCGAGCTAGGCAGCGAGGGTTGCGCAAGCGTTCGTAGAAGAGGTGGTTGCGGCGCTTAAACTCGCTCTCTATACCTCTCTACTCTCTCTTTAGATCTCTCTCCTTACTTCCAAAGAGAGTGATCGTGGTACGCACGCACTCACACACGAGCCCGACTTCCTCTCCTTCTTCTTCGTAGTCGAAGAAATATTACGTGGGGTTCTGTGATAAGTGAGGTCCGTCAAAATCGTCAAGCCTTGTCAACCTCGGGAAGGCCTACAGACAAAAGCGAGTTTAAACTGTTCGCCCGAGTCAAATTGCATGACTTATTCTTATATAGAATTCAAAAGTCAAAGCTGGGGTAAACCAGTAGCTTTTGACATGACTTGACATTAGAAATAGTCTATCGACAGCCTAAAATAAAGAGTGAGATGCCCACAGTCTTTTATACTTTGAAATTTAGATCGGAGTATTTTTATAAAGACTGAATAGGAGGTTAAAAGTATTAAAAGACTCTGACACATAAAAGACGATTAAATAGACAGGGCAAAGGTTGTCTTTTAAGATCTATAAGATAAAAGTAAGACTAAAGTCATGTTCAGTCAAGACTGAATACAAAATGAAGATATTTAGGTTATTTTTATCAAGGAGTGTGATAAAAATAAATAAAAATAAAAATATGGTTTTAGACCATACAATGTAGGAGAGATACAGAATCGTGAGGTACTAAGAACGTAGAGAACGTACAACGTAATATCCTAACGTAACAAAAAGTAAGGAACACGAAAGATTAACTATAGTATCACACTCAACTTACGAACCATATTACCTATCTACTCCAAACCCAGAACTGTAACTTAGGATATCACGGCTCCTTTTCTCTACCTGAACTACCAATGGATCACTGTATTACTCACCGTACTAACTGTTTACTTGTCTTGCTCACCGTATATTGAATCACATTTCACTGTGATCACCTAACACTTGAATCCCTATCCACCTAAGGGATCACTACTGAGCAACTCGTTCTTGTATCACATCGATTTGTGAATGTATACTTGTAACCCTATCCACCTAAGGGCTCACTGATAATCGGGATCGCCTATCCCATAGGAGCTCAACTCTCCTAGTCTAATATGAGTGTCAGACAAATATGAACACCACCAGCGCGGTATTTTCAGCAGCACGTGAGGCCTCAAACCGCGCTCTCCTCGTCTCAACTACAGGGCGTCTGTCAGGACCCAAACTCTCGCTCCACTCAGAGGAATGGTATGTCCTATCGCTCCACTCAGCACCCGCTTGGGTTCCCTAGCGGTTCCTAACTCGTTTGTTGTCTTATCGTGACAATAACTTATAAACGAATAACCTGTACCAATCACCTGTATCACCGTACAATCATTTGATAAATGATAGACTCCGTACGTACGTAATGTGTACTAACCCGTATCATCGTATCGAAAGAATGAAACAGTAAATGTCAAAAGTATAGATAGATGGATAGATAGACGAAAACGGGTGAGCTTGGATCACCCCTCTAGCCGCCTCAGCCGTCGGCTTGGGTGACCCTTGATACTTATTATCAAGAGTGAGGTGAAATAACGTCCCGGATCATACTCATGCAGCCCGCTCCTGGCGCCGTTCCCGTAGCACGGGCTCGTCATCACGTATTATCGAAAGGATAAAACGTAATCATAATGGGATACGTAAACTCTCTGAATACATCCACTCCTAACCTCTCTATACATACATAAAACTACTACTGAATCATCGTTAACATGTGTAAAACCTTTCTACATTTACATTTTCTTACGTTACACTACTACATTATCGATCATTTAGAGAGAAAACAAGTGAACATACGTGTACACTGAGAACGAGAATCGACAACCGTGAACAACACGGGAAGTAACTAACACATACATATCTTAAAGATAAGGACCCGTTTAAGAACATGTACTAGAACAACAGCTCGGAACCCGCCACATTGCGTGACCTGGAACGTTTAACGAACCAAGCTCACTAACTAACACAAGACTCGAAAAGGTCTGAAAGACCACCCAACAACTGTCACAAGACTGGATACCAAGCTCGGGCCTCTTAACACCAAATTTTGGAACGTAGTTTTAGGTTTTTCAATCTAAAAACTAGTCGAGAGCCCATCGGAAGACGTCCGACACATGGCCATGCCCGAACTACCGACATGGCCATGCCCCAACTACCGACATGACCATGCCCGGGCGCATGGCCATGTGTCTGCCGAAAAGCCGGTTTGGACTCCGAGCTCTAACGCAAAAGCATCCAACACATGGCCATGTGTTTGGGCACATGACCATGCATCACGTCAAAACCCGACAAAGCACCTCCCCACAAAAACATTAACAATGTTGTGGAAATATATGGTGGGGTCGACAGTGCGGGACCCTGGCTGCTTCCGGGAGGGCCATCGCACGGGTCTGGGCGGTATACAGATGTGTATATTCCGCAGATGTTGTTTTCGCCTTCATTTCGTTCTCTATCTTGTTTATTTTCTTCACTTTATTGATCGATGATTACTATACTCTCGCTCATTTCAAGATAGTAGATGTGGTTTCATTTCTTTATTCCGATCTGTTATTTTTTTTGGTAGTCATCATGTTATAGACAGAGATCATGTTTTTACCACCAGAGATCATGCGACCATTTTGGGAGTTGGAGAGCCATTTTTCCATTTATAGCTCTCCATCTGGTGGATCGTTGAGCAGAGGCTTCCTTCGATCGAGCTTCGTTGAGGGAAGGGCGCTAGGGACCGGAGTGGGACGCACCTTCCGAGACTTTTTGTAGCTCTTTTTCTCCCGCACTCTTGATATTAAATATCAAGGGTCACCCGTTAATGACTGGAGTCGAGTTACGTGGTGATCCGGGGTTTTCTTTCCCATTCATTGCTGTATATCATTATACGTTATTTATCGCTTGCGTTTTTGACGACTTTCTTTCGTACTTATTTTACGATATGGTGATACAGAGGTTATTCATACTACAGTACCACTACATGTAGATGCGATAGTATTCCATTATATAGGTTACGTACGATTATACAGAGTTGTATTACTTGTTCATTTGGAGTGTTATGGTGTACGGTTTTATATTCCTCATGCGAGATAGTTCTATTGGGTCATATGATACTACGTTACGTACTTTGGCCGTTCACATGATATATGGGGTAACGATACAGTACTCGTACAGCGGATTAGGTTGATGATTCGGATTAATCATCGCTAATAAGTAAGAGTTGTGGCACAGCTAAAGGTAAAGGTTAGTTCCTGGATGGTTTCCATCAGGTCGAACACGGCGGATTCACGGACACCATCGGGTTGTAGGGATGAGAACCTTACACAGACAGGGTGGGCTGGGGCATCCGAAGAGTTATAGCATGCTCGCTTGTATCTAGCGCTTCCGATTGAGGCCTCACGGCTGAACATCCCTCGCTGGGAGTGTTCGTACACGCTTACTCGTGTTTACCGTTCGTTCGTATCAGGTTCAGAGTTCATAGGTTGGGAGTACAGAGATTGTACCATATCAGTGATCGTAGAGCGTCTAGATCAAGATTCAGTGTTTACTTCAAGGTTGTAAGAGATCCAGATCACGGGGAAATACTGTGAATCTGTAAATTACAAATTCGTACAAGGTGTAAGGAGTTACCGGGATAGGTGATCCAAGTGTGTACAGGGCTCGAGTTACGGCGAACTACTGTAATCGAGAGATCAAGTGTGTAGAAGATTTACCGTTAAAACAGTAGAAAGTACAGTGTTCATTTGATTTCAAATTTACGTACTTAGGCTTGAGTAAATGTGATATCTTCGTACCTTAGTTCAGAGTATTTCTTATGATTTACGTTGGTATCTAGAGGGTTTGTTGAGAGATGATGTATCTCCAGGTTTTAAAGTAGTATACATTGTATACGTAAAATTCGTAAGATTTTTAGTATTATTTATGTAAATCATACTTATATGTACGAAAAGGGTAAATGCCTTGTATATATTGGTATACACTCTTAAAGAGTATATATCCGATCCAGTTTGGGTGTCTTGGCAGCGCATCCCGGAGCAAAGCGGTTTGCTTCAACAGGAGCTCAGAGTTTTATGGGATTTTCATAACTCGCTTTTCTATGTGCCCGTAATGCTAGTTGAATATTCTAGTTTGTAATTGGATTTTCGTTTTTCCCGGTTTTGAGTGGAGTTCTCATCTTTAGGGAGAGGTTTCGAGTTTCCTTCCCGTTTAGTGTAAGTTTCCTTGGATAAGGTTTCAAGATTAGGGTAATCTAACCAAGGTTTTCGAAGATTAGTTTTTCGGGGTTTTTGTTGGGATTAGAGAGTAAGATCCCAAGGTAGATCATCTCTTGTGGTTTTGGGTTAAGATCCCCTTTCCTTTACAACGAATGGAAGATCTTCGAGGTTTTGTTCCTAGTTTTGGGAAATCTTCACCACTAGAAGGAGTTTGGTTCGAGTTGAGGTTCGTGGTTCGAGAGATGGTACCTCTTTTATCGTGTTTTCCGTTTTTCTTCTCATTTAGGTGGTTTTAGGTTCGGTTGTTCCCCTAGTTTAGGTTTACCCCACCATCTCCTTCGAGGGAATGGAGAGAGAGACGACACCGTTCGAGTTTCTCATCGGGATCCCCGCACCCACCATTATATCTTCACGATGTTTTCGTTTTTGTGGGGACGTCAAAGCTTGACACACTTTAGACGGCGGAACATGGCCATGTGCCCGGGAACATGGCCATGTGCCCGGGAACATGGCCATGTGCCCGGGAACATGGCCATGTGCCCGGGAACATGGCCATGTGCCCGGGAACATGGCCATGTGCCCGGGAACATGGCCATGTGCCCGGGAACATGGCCATGTGCCCGGGAACATGGCCATGTGCCCGGGAACATGGCCATGTTCCAGGTGCTTTAGGTTTGGGCTCCGAGCCCAACGACCCGAGACGCCGAGACATGGCCATGTTCGAGGCTACCGACATGGCCATGTTGGTAGTTGGAACATGGCCATGTTCGTGTTGGAACATGGCCATGTTCGGACGGTCTTGAGTTAGGCTCTCAGTCGGTTTAAGGCAAAAAAGCCCAAAACCACGTTCTGAAACATGGTGTTTAGAGCCCTGTGCACGGTATCCAGCCTTGTGTCAGTTGCTGGGTGGTCTTTTAGACCTTTCGAGTTTTGTGCCGCTTAGTGAGCTTGGAGCGTTGGCCCAAAGGGAAATACAGAATCANCTAGGGCGCTACGCCCTTACCGCGATCCTCTCCCGGAACGCTCGCACTCAGCCCTGCAACAAAGTGGGGTAAGAACTATATAAATATAGTTCCCAGTGGGTTTGGCCGCCGACTCCGCCGATCTTCCCACTAGGTCTAAGCAGACATAGATAGATAGATAGATAGATAGATAGATAGATAGATAAATATGAAATTGCAACTATGCTCTACTATGCCTTCAAATGCAAGCAATGTGTAACACACTTGACCTGTACAAATTATGAGGTTCGAGTGTTTGATTTGGGTTCTGAGTTTTTCCACACCTTGTGGAGGGTCGTAGATGGTGTTCCGACCTGTAGTTCGAAATTCTGGATTTTTGGTTAAATCCTGAGAGTTTTACTCCCGGGGACCGGTCCCTGGTGGGAGAGACCGGTCTCCCATCGCGTGGTTGCGGCTGTTGGCCGAGGCAACCGGTCCCTCAGCCAGAGAGACCGGTTCCCGAACGCGTCTCTGCGGGAGAGTCCTAAAGGACCGGTCCCATGTGGGGAGAGACCGGTCCCTCCACACGAAAACTGCCCAGTCAAGGCAGTGCACAGGTTGCATTGTTGAGGGGCTTTTCTGGATTTTGTTACATTAGAGGGCCTATATGGCATTTCCTCTCTCTCTCTCCCTCATTTCTCTCCCTCACACCCTCTCTTACACTCTAGAAAGAGAAGAAGAAGGAGAATGAAGGAGGAGAAAGAGAAGGAAGGAGGATAAGGAGAAGAAGAAGAAGGGGAGCAAGCTTGGAGGAGCTTTGGACTTTCCCCACACCCACTCTTCTCACCTTTGGAGGCTTGGAGCTTGGGCTTGGAGCTTGATAGGGGATCAATGTCACGCCCCAATCCCCGCCAATTTGGTCGGGTTCGGGTCACGTCAACAGACGCCGAACGAACAGAGCCTCCCCTGTCCGCCCAAGGCTCCAACAACATGTATAAAGGCAATCAACAAGAGAATTGCATATATAATAGAAGGCTCGCACGAGGGCAAGCAACGACGGAAGCGAAAGCTCTAAGCTAAATATACATCACACATGATATTTGATTACATTTAAACCAAATTCAAGTAAACAAAGCTGTTACATTCCATTCAACCATCATATCTTTTACATTTAGTCATCCACTAAATACATGATTGTTTACACTTTTCATTCCTAAATCAACAAAATAAAGTTGATACATGTTTAACAAAAGGGAATGACTACAAAATGTAAAAAGTCCCGGTGGCCGCTACCTACGGCGCCAAACCCTTACCTCGGTCCTCCGCCGCCCCGCTCGTGCCAGGACCTGTAGGGTTAGTGGTGTGAGAACTACAACGAAGTTCCCAGTGGGCTCGGCATCCGACCTCGCCGACTTACCCACTAGGTCCATCCAGGCATAAGTATTTCAAAGGAGGAAAAGTAACCACTACTAATGCAACTAATACTATGCCTGCAAGAAAGAAGTCAGTAGATATATAATTTCAATGCGATAATGGAAATGCATGCATGCTCCAATCATAATCAAACTTTGGCTCTTACCCAATCTTACCGGTTAACTCTGTTAACCCCAATAACTCACAACCCAAAATCCCTTAATAACGGGGGACTCGAACCTCCCTAGGGACCGTCAACTGGTGGGACTTTACCACGCCCAGTGGTGACCAACTCCGGAGCGCACCGCTCGAGGGGGAGCGACCTCCCTCAAGCCAAGACGAAATGTGAGTATCGATCTAATCCTCAACTTGAGGACTCATAGCCACTAGTCACAATGCCAATGTCACGATAGGTCTCTACCTATTCATTCTTGCCACTCTCAAGGCTTTACCTTTGACGATGTCAAAATGGGTTAAACTATATTTAACGGTTCATCTCTCAATGCAAATCTTGTTTCTATGTCAATGTCACCCTTGTTTTCTATTGTCCAAGTCCATTCTCACATTCACACAACTTGAGGGTCCAATCACACATGTCCATTTTGGTTCTATCATTCTCTATGTTCAACTACGTTAGAAGCATATAAATGAAGTCAAACCAAGTTCCACATGTAACTACCCTACTATGCATGAATGGGTATATATATAAAACATATATGCTCAAGAATAGAGAAAACAGACATAGAAGGGAATCCAACGATTCCGGCGTGCACCCCCCACCTCTATTGGTTGTGTGGGTGTAGATTATGAAGGCTCCCGCACTTTACGAAAGCCGATTCCGCGCCCTATAATCAAAATAGTGCCATATTAGGCCTTTTTGTACATGAACTATACTCTATCATTTTCGCAATGTTAAACGAAGTTGTCCCACGCGTTTAGGACACCCCCAATTAGGTTTCTACGGGGTCAATTTGTCCCCGAAAAATCCTAGGGCAAAAACCCCAAATCCAAGCCCTAATGTTGTCATTTAGGGTTTTCCCATGAATCGATCCCAATCCTAAGCAAACGATAGCTTAGAATCATCTAAGAAGCACTCTAGTAAGGTTTCTAGACCTTTGGTACCAACCCTAGGGCTCCAAACACCACTTCCAAGGATTCACCATGAGAGCACCTTGAGCTCTCATGGGTACCATGGTATTCATGGCTCAAAAGAGCCCCTAAAGCCTCTAAGGAGCACAAAGCTCCAAATCCCTAAGCCAAAATCCAAACCCTAGAGGAAAAACTTACAAAACTTACCTCTAGTCCAAGCTCCACCAAGAATCTTCTTGTTGGAGAGCTCCTAGAACCTCCAAAGCACCAAATCCACCTTCTTCCCCAAGTTCTTCTTCTTCTTCTCCAAGCCCTAGAGGGATTCTAGAGAGAGAAGGTGAGGGAATAAGAGAGGAGGAGGAAAATGGCTGTGGGAGAGAGGGGTTGGGCCATATATAGTGTTGTAACAATTGCACTTAAGCCCCTCCACTTGTTTTCCTCTTGAACTGCCCAGACTGGGCATTTTTCGCCTTCGGGGACCGGTCTCCCCGACCAGGGACCGGTTCCCGAACGGGGGTTTTCCAGGACTTAGCCAAATTTTCGAGTCTCTCAGCTATTGCGCAGGGAGGGACCGGTCTGCCCGTCAGAGACCGGTCTCCCGAGGACCGGTCTCACCACCAGGGACCGGTTGCCTCAGGACTTCCTGGCAGGCTACGCGTACGGGGACCGGTCTCTCCTTCAGGGACCGGTCCCCGAGAGCACAAAATCTGGGACTTAGCCAGATTTTCAGATTACTCTCTCGGGTCCCTTCTAGCTTCACTTATGGACTCTAATGTGCTTAGGGTCCACTCAAACTCGTTCAATTCCGTGTTACGCTCATTTTAACGGAACTCGGCACGATTTACGAGGGATGTGATATGTTACATTCTCCACCCCTAAATTCAGTTTCGTCCGCGAAACTACTAAGATTGAACTTTAAACTTCATACCTCACTTCGGTTCCTCGAAGAGGTGAAGATAACGCTCCCTCATTTCGCTCTCGAGCTCCCACGTTTCTTCCCGGTCATCCTGCTCGCACCAATGAATCTTGACGTATGGGATTTCGCGGTTCCGAAGCTTCGTACCTCCCGATCGACAATATACGCCGGGAACTCCTCATAAGTCATATCTTCTTGAAGTTCTATCGGTATATACGAGAGAATATGATCCGGGTCGTACACATACTTGCGGAGTTGGGATACATGGAATACATCATGTACTCCCGCGAGTCTCGGTGGTAATGCCAACTTGTAGGCCACCGCACCAATTCGTTCCAAAATCTCAAAGGGTCCGATATAGCGGGGACTTAATTTCCCGCGAATACCGAACCGCTTAACTCCTCGCATCGGCGATACCTTTAGAAATACGCGGTCTCCTACCGCGAACTCAATGTCCTTTCGCCGCTTGTCGGCATAACTCTTGTGCCGTGATTGCGCCGTCACCAACCTTTGTCGGGCAAGGCGGACTTTCTCCTCCGCCTCCCGCACCACATCCGGGCCAAGAATCATTTTCTCGCCCACATTGCTCCAGTGTATCGGCGAGCGACACTTCCTTCCATATAGAGCCTCAAATGGCGCCATCGCAATGCTTTCTTGATAGCTATTATTGTATGCGAATTCCGCCATCGGTAAATGATCGTGCCATCCGCCCTTGTAATCAAGCACACACGCTCGAAGCATGTCCTCAAGTATCTGGATTGTCCTTTCCGATTG
>NW_017891675.1:0-14410 GCF_001540865.1 Ananas comosus | reverse complement strand
CTCTCTCTCTCGACGTCTCTCTCTCTCTCTCTCTCTCTCTCTCTCTCTCGCACGAACACCTATCATCTTCTATTGCATCGTAATCATCACGATCTCCTTCCCTCCATTCGCCATTTCCGTTAAAAATAATATTCAAATGACCACAACAAGGACAATTTTGAAAAAAATTATACTTTTATATCAGGATTACTAAATTTTATAAACTGAACCAAACATATTAATGCTATAAATACTGTAATCTAGTATTATATTACTGTATTAAACCAAACGCTCTAATGCAGCATCAGTAGTAATCTCACGCCGAAATTCAAGATACCTGTATATGTCGAGATACTTTGTAATATTATATAACTCGAACCAAACGGGCCTTAGAAGTATCTTGTTTCAATTAATCATGCAATATCCTTTGGATATCTATTATCTAATCAGGATACTATTGTGGAAGCATAACTTCACAATTCTGATCTGGTGTTTGTAAGGCTGCCCGGCTACTGGCAATTTCAATCTGCACCAAAGCTGGCAAGGGAGAGAGTGCTGTTTTATGGCCACCTAGATGGCAAATTGGCAATGACAAGATTTTATATAACTCATTCCAGTCATTATATATTCAGCTAATGCCAAGATAAACTTGCTCCCATTGCATCGATTGTGCGCGATGATATCATTCAACTTCGGTTCGTGACCTATCTGATCACGAAGATTCTGAACTGCAGCAGCTTTCGTTTGAACTTCGCAATTTCAAGTTAAACGAACAATCCGATCTTATCCGGTTGCGACGGAGTGCAAATAGAGAGAATTCACTGTTGCATTGAACATACTTGTGATGGCCTATCTATAACTCTTTGGGTGCCTAAAACGATACCTAAAGGAAAATGATTAGCACCTGAATAATTTTACATATTCTACCATTGGTTAACGTTCTTTCTCATAAGTACCACTCCCTCCGCAATACATATATTTTTTCGCAATCAAGCGTTGCAAGACAATAGACACGGTAAATCATTCATCATGTGCTTAGACACAATAAATGAATTACTATATTTAATTTATTCCAACACATACGCCCTTACTCACGTGGCGCTTACATGACGCCTACATGGTAAGAATAAGATGCATATTGCAATTATAAATTTGATAAAATTATTTATGAAAATAATTCTTTTGAAGAAATCAAATGCAAAAGAACCAATACATAAATGAAAACGTGTAGGCTAGGTTTACAAGGACTACTTTGCTAAGTTGCGCCAAAGTACCAAAAGCCAAGCATCAAGAATAGACTGAAAATTTACAAAGGCTAAATTATAGAAATTTTCTGTCAAAATCAGATTTTTTTTATTTTCCCACATGTCATTTAAAACCTACTCTTTGCTTTCTTGTAAAATGAAAAAAAATATTCATTTCACCCCCTACTTTTAGTGATTCGTTATAAAATACTTTTTTATGCCAAAAATACCCTCCGCCCTCTCTACTAGTGCTTCGCCCTCCTCCGCCTTGCCCTCCTCCGCTACCTTGCCCTCGCCCACATCTTAATGATCCATTATAAAATATTTTTCTATGCTAAAAATACCCTCCGCCCTCTCTACTTAGCTTCATCCTCCTCCACTACCTCGCCCTCGCCCACATCTCCGTCCACGCCCACAAACACCATTCTCGCCCTCCGTCGTCTCGCCTTCGCCTTCGTTATCCTTGCCCACCTTTCCATCCACACCCATCTCAATTTCCTCCCTACTATCGCCGAAATAGAGAGAAGACGAGGGTGCAAGAGAACAAGGAGAACAAGAGGAGAAGAAAATAGAGAAAACCACAGCCGATCGAGGCGACGGATGAGCAACATGAGGGAGGAGACGAAAATGGTGAAAGGCAAAATGATCATTTTGTCATTACAGTTCACACTGTATTCCCTTTGTGAACATTTTTTTATTTTACAAGGGGGCAAAGTAGACGCGGCAAAAACTAAAATACCCTTTTTCTGCTTTAAGCTGCGGTTAGTGAGTTCTTCTGCTCATCTGCCATGCCAAGTGGTCAACTGCAACCATTGCTTGTGAAGCCGAACCAAGAGAGCCTTCATACCTGCATATTGGTTCATCATAGGTCCCCATGGTAAGAAATCTCCATTTTGCTGTCTGAATCAGATAATACAAAAAAACTTGTCTTCACCGGATCAAGCAGATATGAAAAGCAAATTATCTTGCCAGAAGCCTTACATTGCAACTAACAAGAATGAGCCAGTCTGCATGACAATGACTCCTTCCCCACCAGGCTTTGATGTATTGACACAGCGAGCGCAGAACCAGTGCTTATGTATAGAGGTGACCATATCTATTAAATACTAAAATAAATAATCATAAAAATGCCAACAGACTACCAAATAATAAGATGAGTAACAACAAACAACAGTGGCAACATGAGAGTTAATAAAAATCAGAGTACTCACACTGATTTGGGCCAAGAGAAAAGAACTCCATTTGCCAATTTTTTCGTTTGACAAAGTCTAGGAACGGTAGCAAGTCAACAGCTTTGAGTTTTATCCCCTCCTGCTCGGCTCTGGTAGCAGCAATTAACATTCCGCATTAATAACAAAGCATATATTCACATTATGAAAATGAACGGAAAAATTGTGCCCATATCTCTAAGCATGCAAAATAAACAGTTGGGACATTTGCACATCTTGGCGAATGATCACCAATCTAGTTAAATTTTCAGGGAGAAATGAAATGAACCTCTGTGGCCCTGCCTCTGTGGCCCACCAGATTCCACTTTTATCACTTTTATGGTTCGAAATGAAGCATGTTGTGTTAGGATTGTGTTGATTTGTACTTTTACAAAATCAAGTTAATAATATACTTATAAAAAATGCAGTACATTTTCGTCAAGTATACGACATACAACACACTAAGCAATTGTACCACCTAGACTTGGTTCACACCACCAAATATATGAATCTTAATAGGAGTTCAATTAGGATTAAGAAGCATATATACATGGGAATGGTATAGCTTAAGAGTGCAGCAAAGTGTGGCAATATGTCCTAGCGTTGAGTTCTCTGGGTGAGGCACTATGAAGAAAGAAGAGGAGAGAGTGGGAGAGATTTAAAAAGAGGGCATGGGATTGAAGCTACTGTAATGAAGAAGAGAAGTTGGCTGCATTCTTCTCTTCGCTAGTGATCGTTGTTTTCATGTTCAGTTTTCTTTTATTATGGATTTCCAAGATTTTTGCTACAGAAGGGTTTATGGTAAAAATTGGATTGGCATTTCTGCTGCAAATCCCCAGTATGATGTTCCCCAGTGGTTGTTGTTCCTATTTTCTTCAAGGGCAGACTATCAAAGTGCCTTTAGAAAAGGTGGAAAAGTGTAATTGTTTCGAACCACTAGTCAGTATAGTGAACTCTGGTTATACCTGGAGATCCTCAAATTATTGTAATTATTTGCAACACTTCAACAACACGAGTGAGTGGGTTCTACAGTGAATGAACTTAAATAAAACAACTTAATGCAATAAAGGAATCCACAACAAGACCATGACCAGAATGGAAATGCTTTTAGCTACACCATGTATCACAAAGTGATCAACCAAACTGTTACTAATAGTAAATAGGAGTTGTGCAAATTTGCATCCATGTTTTCATGAAATTATAAAAACTTGCATTTATGTTTAAAAAGGAAAGTTGGCAAAGGAGCTTATGTCAATCATGTTTAAAGAACAATACTGGCGAAAACTATCATACCTTTAAGCAACTACAATTTATAGGAAAGGAAACTTAGAAGTACATGAAAAAAACCCTATCTTGATTCCAGATAGTAACACATAATGAGGAGGAGGCATTTACACATTTGATATAGTTGCTTAAGAAGAATCACATGGGTAAGTATCACTATACATCCTCAATCTAGAATGCCACGTGATTAGCCAATGTGGTATTTGTCATGTACCATATCTAGAAAAAACACAGAACTGATGCCACATCCTAGTAAGTTCCCACAACTTACCTAATTAAAAAGGCCAATGTATAATCCTCAATGTTTGCTAGTATGGGCCGAAAGATGATTTTACTATGACATTTCGAAATACAGGCCTAACAATAGCTTAGTTAGACGCTGTGATGTCATCTTAGTTTCTCTCACAAATTTTAGTGGGTATTCATGGGAAGGCATGATTGCACCAATACCCTTGCCCAATTCCATATATGAATTTCTGTGGTTCCAACACATTTGGTGGCCATTGGATACTTTTCTTAATAGTTTCACTCTATTCCCTAGTCGAACACCACCATGAGTGACAATTTAATAATGTCACTAATATGATTTGAGGTCATATGTTTCCTTTGCATATACCGGCCTAATGTAAGTTGTTTTCAATGAAATTCTAAATATTTTGTATTCAACTCGTAGCGGAACACTCAGCATCCAAATCTTCCATTATTCCTTTCTTTTTTTTCTTTTCTTTTTTATTTGTTCTCAAACCCAAAAACTTCGCCCTCATAATGCCCTTTTAAATGATAGCATCTCCTGCCACTTCATATGTATCCCTCTACTTTAACCTAAATAAGTTTTCTCATAATCCCAAATCATCTTACATCTTAAATAAAGTACTTTCTCCCATATTATCTTTTGTACATTACTTTTTTTGTCACAACTGATTCTTTAATTTGAATGAAAACCCTGAATCACTTAGCAAGTTGAGTAGACAGTGCCAAGTATACTCTTGAATCACATCAATTCAGCTTTCTTAACTTTCCACTGCACTTATGATATAATCATTACAATTATCCCTGTACTAACTCTCTCACCTTCCTAGATAATCTAATGTCCCAAACAACAAACGAACTACAAGTACTATTGTCTCAGAACCTATAATCAGTGCATCCTATGAAATAATCGATTACTCCAAAAGCTCAGTTATAGTATAGAAGAGCGTATTTTAAGTTTACATTCAACGCGCTGCAAAACGCTGCAACACCCCTACTCTGATACCATGTGAAATAATTCGAAAGTGCTTGGAAGCTCCCACCTACTAATGTTATAACGTATTAGAGGGAACACCACTGGAGGAGCATTTGTCGGAAGCTGTTAATTACTAGGGCTTGAAACTAAAAAGTAATTAGGGTTTCTTTGAAAAAGCACTTTATAGAAGTTCCGGTCAAGCCAAATGACTAAGATCTATGTAAGAGTTCAAGCCTCCCAAGTAAATTTTCGGATGACAGGAATGATTATGGAGGAGCAAAAAAAAAAAAATCCTAAAGAAAACCTAGAAATGGTATTAGGATGTGGATTTGGCACTTACATGACGGACAAGAGGCGAGAGGGGCCGGTGGGATCATAGTTGAGCAACAAAGCGGCCTTGAGCGGCTCACCTGCAAAAATACATGGAAAAGGAAAGAATGAGAAGAAGAAGAAGAAGAAGAAGAAAGAAAGACGGGCTTGGGTTCGACAGAGTGAGCTACCGCCTACCGGAAGAGCCGATGTTGTTGGACGCCCACTTCTCCCACAACTTATGCATTGATGCCCAATCCCCCATCCTTCTCTCTCTCTCTCTCTCTCTCTCTCTCTCTCTCTCTCTCTCTCTCTCTCTCTCTCTCTCTCTCTGGTTCGAATCAGGACAAAAGGGAGAAAGCCTTTTGTTACATACATAGGCCCCCCAACAACATTGAAATTTTAGTTTAGCAGTTTAGAATATGATCATTTTCGCCGGAGCCTTTCTAAATGTCCGTTTGCACTCAAATTTTACAGTCAGGCTCGGTTTAACTTAACAAGAAGAACGATATCTTAACTTTTCAGTTTCGACTATTTTTGTCACCGAAAACTGTACTGACTAGAATCTCTAGCAGATAGCAGTTATATTTTATTTTTCACTTTCCGGATGTCAGAATGACATGAAACTTTAAATCTAGCCTCATGAAAATAATTTCGATATATTCTCCAATTTTTACANTCTCTCTCTCTCTCTCTCTCTCTCTCTCTCTCTCTCTCTCTCTCTCTCTCTCTCTCTCTGATGGAAATGAGAAGGCCAATCAGGCACTAAATATCAATGTTGCCAATACAAAAGTGATGTTGTAGTATTATAATTGATTATAAGATAATGATTAAAATATCACATAACTTTCATATTAATAAGATGTCGATATTCAGTCAACTAAATTGGAATACATGATTTGACTGTAATAATTTAAAAGATTCGTAATAAAATTTGGAATAAATTAAACTTTAAAAAATAAAGTGTCACACGCCTCATAGGTTGAGGGCTAAAAGTGTAATTTATCCTTGTTTTAATTACCTTTTAATTAGATTTAGTTGAACTAATTTAGTTAAAGATTTTAATTATCTTGTTGTATTCGGAAGTAATTTCATCAATTTTGATGCCTTTAAATATCTTTTGTCAAATAAAACTAAGTCTCTTTATATACCATACCATTCAAAGTGTTTACTCGAGCATTACTTTGTTCCATAAAAAACATCTCGGCATCAGGATCTTGGATGGATGCGTGTGTCATTAATCTTCCTCTAGGGTTTTTATTTTTAACTAGAGTTTTTATTTTTAGGCCAACACATGATTAATTAGGGCATAAAAAATATATAAATTTTTCCCTAACATTTCCAAATCAGATCCAGAAAAAGAGAGATGAAAAAAAAAATGAGATCCAAAACAAGATTAATAAGAACAAAAGAAACCAAGGTGCCTGATAAGCATGTCCTATAGAAAGATTGCAACTGAATGAAACAAGACATGGCTTCGGATCTGACGAAGTTTGCAACAGATCTGTAATCAATATGTGAAAAAGAGGCATAAACACTCCTTAAATCGACGAAAAATTGAAAAAAAGAAACTCCAAATCGGATCTAACTTCAGTTCGAAAACAATGGATTCGAAAAAAAATTGAAAAAAAGAAACTCCAAATCGGATCTAACTTCAGTTCGAAAATAATGGGTTTTAGCGAGAGAAAAGAAGTGATTAAATATGTTTGCGAAAATGGCGAATGGAGGGAAGGAGATCGCGAAGATTACCTGCGAGGACGAGGCAGTAGAAAAGGATTGGTGTTCGTGCGAGGTAGAGAGAGAGCGGCGTGCGAGAGAGAGAGGGGCGTGTGCCAGAGGGAGAGAGTGGGAAACAATGCTGTTGATAGGGTTTCGGAGTGTTGGAGGCTAACATTGTTATTTTACATATGATATATTAATATACAATATTACACTCTTCTGTAATTTAAGATACATAATTTTCTTTTCGGTAATATTTTTGATATAATCTTTCACATTTTATAATACTGTAATATCGAATATATTATACCGAATGAATAAAATTCAGTAATTCTGACGGAATTACTTATAATTCTGCCAAAATAATCCGAACCAAACACATCTTAAGGTGGGGTTAACAAACCCCACCCCTCCCATGAAATTGGGATATAATTAACTAATCTCAACCTAATTTAGTTTTTAAATTTAAATTTATAATTTAAATTTTAAATTATAATAATTTTATATTTTAAATTTTAAAGTTTTTAAATTTAAAAATTTGTAATCTTAAAATTAAATTTATGATTTTAAATTTTAAATTTTAAATTATTATTTAAAATTTTTTAAATTTAAAATTTGATATTTGATATTTTTAAATTTAAATTTAATATTAAATTTAAAATTTAGAACTTTAAATTTTTGAATTGAAGTTTACAATTTTAAATTTTATTTTGAATTTTTTAATTTTTAAAGATATATATTTAAATTTAAAATTTAAAATCTAAAATTTAAAAATTTAAATTCAAATATAAGGTGCAATATCATTATTTTTTATTTATAACTATCTACTATTCTTCTTATTCTATCTTATCTATCAAAACGCTATTTTTCTTATTCCCGAAAACAACTCAATTTTCATCCAAACATAAAATTGATCTATTTTAGGTTTAATCCCCAACTTATACTTACTTCTGAAATAACTAGTTTTTACTTAATCTCGAACCAAACGAAGCACTCTTCTCATATTACGAAAAATTTAACAATAATTTATATTTATCTTTTTATTTAATGATAAAATTACAAAATAAAATAGATATAAAGTTAGGAATCATATTGTTTCATTGATGTTACATATTTTTCACAATACTTTTGCTTTTGTGCATTGAATAACAATGTCGGTCTACAAAATTTAAACTGATGCTTTCTTTGGCCTCACTTCTCTATTGCTATCAACCCGAATGACTATTAAGACACACTCAAAACAAGAAGTTAATATAATAGGTTAGATAACACCAACAGGTTCAGATACCTAAGAGTTCATCACACTTATTGATAAGTTGATATAAAGTAAAAAACAGTGGAATTAAAGCATATTTAGACTTAAATTGCAAGCCAAACAATGCTATCTTCTTTCTCTATTAACCCAACAACTATAAATTCACAACTTGATGCATACACAACTGCAGGGAGAGCAAGCTCAGTTAAAAGAATAGCTACAGCGCTGGCTCATGCATCATGCAAGTCATCCAAGTAAATAATTGTAAACTGCAGACAATGATAAACTTTACACATCCTTGCTACCAAGGACTAGTTTGCGAATGCATTCTCAAAAGGCAACCATTTAATTTTCTAAGGGACTAAAAGCATTTCGAACCTTACCTTTTCCAATGCATTAAAATGGTGGCAGGAAATGCTTTCTTTGCCTTCAATGGTGGTTCACATTATCATTTTATAGTATTAGAGAGATAGGATCTAAAATATTGTCAAATTTTTTGACCTCTCTAAAGCATCAAAATGGTGCTTATGCGTCATGCATTTTCAAACTGGCTGAACAGGTTATCAATACCCAATCAAAGGATTTCACATAACCTGCTGTACCCCTAAGCAAAGTAAGACCTAGTTTGGGATTGCGTTGCCAATTGCACCTGAATTTATCCTTTGGGAAGCCCGAAAAGATTAAAAAAGCATTAAAGCTTCCTTCTTTCAATGCTTAGAAAAATGGTAGCAGGAATCACCACTCGGAGAAGCAAAGAGTTTCTGCTTCTCCGGTAACAATCCCACCATCACTTTATGATATAGGAGGAGAAAAGTGTTGAAGGCACTTTTCGTATTTTTGAGCCCTTCCAAAGAATTAAGCCCTAGTTTGTGATTGCATTGCCAAAAGTACCCACTTTCATGTTATGGAAGGTCCCAAAAATCGAAAAAATGCTTTCAATCTTCCCTCAATAGTATAAAAATTGCGGGGAACACCGCCACCGGAGAAGTATGTAACTGCTTGTTTCTCTGGTGGCAGTTCCCACTATATTTAGGATTGTGGTGAAGATTTAAAGCGCTTTTAAATATTTTGGACCTTTCAAAGCATAAAAACAGGTGCTTTTAGGAACACAATCCCAAACTAGGCCTAACCCAAGCGTCTTTACACACCTCTATACCAAACTAAGCCTAAGCTTCTTTTTCCTAGTTTCCAAATGCCCGAGACCAACAATTACCCCGATCGATGTTCTACGATAATAAATATTGAAGAAAAATAATAGCTTTGGGCCTTGTTTAGATGTTGGAGTAGGTTATTCGATGATAACTTATTCGGTATAGAGATTTTCATTCATAATTTGAAGATCTGGAAAGCCTTTGCATCTATGATTTGATAGAATAGCATATTTCACATAAAAGGTGATTTATTTTTTCCGAAAAAATGACTAAAAAAGCAGAATATTCTATTTCATTCTAAACATTTGAACATGCTGCTACCTCCAAACAGAGCACAATTGCGACACCATATTTACGAATCGAAAGCCCTTTGCACCCAAAGAACGCAAAGAAGGTAACGCCATACATAGATTAGGATTTTACCCTGCTCGTTCCGCGCGGTGAAGACGATGGTCCCGGTCTCGTCGCCGACGAGGCGCTCGGCGATCCGGGTGCGGCGGAGGTTGGCGGAGGAGGGGACGGCGCGGCCCCTGTGGAGGACCGTCTCCGAGCTCACCACCTTCACCGTGAGCGTGTGGCCGCTCGTGCCGGGCTTGAGCTGATCACCTTCGTGAACACCGGCTTCCTCATCGCCGGCTTCGCCGCGACTCCTCCAGGCCCCCCGCCGTCGCCATTGACACCGCTTGAGGGGAAAACCTAGGTAGTCCTGGGAAGAAGAGACGGAGACAATGAACAGGAGGTAAAACCCTAACCCTAGAATTTCGCAGGCCGCGAATGAGAGTTGTATTACTGTATATGGGTAGAAATGTGTGGACGCCCCCTCAACTATAGACCACTGTGTAATAGGAGGAATTCAACCCTATCGCACTTATATCACGTCATCAATAATAAATTAATTATTTTTTTTTTAAAATAAAAATATAATAAAAATATTTTTTCTAATCATAATGAGATATATATTTTTAAAGAAAGATATTTGATTGATTTGTTACGCCACGTTACTAATATATTCGTTGCACTCTAAAATTTTTCTAGTAATAGAGCTATCAACTTTTTTCTTTTTCTATTCTTTTTTTTTTTTCTGACAAGTCTACACTAATATGAAAAGTTTTCAAAATTAAAAAAAAATATTTATCAATTTACTTTTCAATTCTACTCTTTTTACTATTTTAAAATGGCTAATTTGCATAAAAAATCTATCATTTTTGAGTTTTTGCAAAAATAAGCCCTTTTTTAAAACTTTTATAGATTCGATTTGGATTTTAATAAACGGACCAAAATACCTATATTCCTCTTTCTCTCTCTGTTTCTTTTCACACTCGTCTTTTCTGTATTGTTCATCTTCTTCCTCACCGTTTCTTCCTCTATTTCTCCTACCACTTTTTCTTCTTTCTCTTCCTCCTCTACAACAAGCCGCGATATGAACACCGCGCTTCTCTCTCTTACTTTGCTCGCATCTCCACCGACACTGGCTCGAATTTCGCACAGACGGTAGTAATCTTCTGCTCAAGTAAGTATTTCAAGCTCTCATGGTCGGTTTTAATCACGAATTGCCTTAATCCAAGATAATGTGTAAACATCTCGACTAGGATTATTCGATCCCAATTTGCCAATTCTGAGATAATTAATCAACATTCTGAAATTTTAGGTCCGTAAATTTTGGGTTAGTACGTTTTCCCCTGTTTTGTCCAAGTGGAACCGCAGTCCTATTTTTTCCCTTTCTACGGAAGTTGATATATCCAGATGTGATTGACCAGTACTCAAGGGTGATATTACAGTGGTGGAGTAATATCCGAATTCGATTTCGGTGGGTACGTGGTCAAGTTTCGGGGACGAAACTTCTTTTAAAGGGGGGATAATGTAAGGACTGAGATTTTGACAGTGCAACTAAACTCTCTGTTGACGATGTTTATGTGTGTAATTTAATTACATAAGCACTCGCCAAGTTTCAGGAGAATTTGAGCTAAAACGGAGAAGTTACGCGATTATTAGTTTTCACTTAAAGTGAATAGTAACTCCGGTTTTCCGGAGAAGCCACGGAGTAGAGTTGGCTTTCGGCGCGTATCGGACTCCGAACATAGGACTCCAATAGCTCGTTTCGATCGGTTCAGCTGTTCTGGAACCAATGGCACTGACGGATTTCAGATCTGATGCACGGTTTTCGAGAAAAAGGAGTTTTACCGAAAAGAGGGTTTCCGCTCTTTGCTTTTCTGTGCATTCTAAAGCTTCTCGTGCCCCGTGCTTGTGACCTGGAGTAGGGTGAAGAATGTTTCGGGTCCCTACTAGTGGTAGGGAAGTCAATTTCTAATGCGAAAGATGGTTTAATGGGTTTACACATTGGTATACGTACGATATATGGATTAATTAGAGAGCGGATGGGTTCCGTCGCGAATCCGTGACCAAATCTGACGAAACCAGATGGTAGTTTTGATGCCCTCGTCGTGCTGAACGCGATGGTGCAATCCGTTCGGAAATCCGATGAACGGATTGTCGGATATTGCATGAAGTTCGCTAAGGGGTCGAGAGTGGAAAATCGGGAAATTCGCAAAATTCATAATATTTTATGTACCGTTTCGCATAATTTTGAACGTCGAGGTGCATACGCGTATATTACACGCGTGGTGAAGGACTGGACTGAAAATAGAAAGACTTGGGGGACCTTTCTGCATTTTTTTCACTCTAAATAGGTGTAGGTATTAGGGTTCCAAACAGGAAACCCTAACCCTAGTCGATCCAGTGCCCTAGCTGCGCCACCAGCACTTCCTCCACCTCCCTGCCCTCTCCCTGCGCATGCTCCGGCCGCCGGCGAGCACTTCCGGCCGGCGAAAATACCTGCATCATCTCCCTCTCTCTCCCTCTCGGCCAACCACTTCACCGCAGTGTGGTTGCGGACCCAGGAAGCAACCCTAACTCGAGCACCATCTACTCTTGGCCGAGATCCATCTCCGATGTCGTTCCTGACGGTCGCCGCCGCCTGCCGCCGTCGCCTGCGCCGCCGCTGCTGGTTCTGCAGCCTGCGGCCACCCCAGCCCGAACCCAGACCGAGCCAGCTCGAACTCTGCGTCCTCGCCTTACTTCGGCCGTGCCGCCCTCCAGTCGGCCCCAGCGACGTCCGGCAACCCGGCGCGCGCGTCCCCCGCCGTCCCCGCGCGCCGCCGGCCGCCGCTGGAGCTTCCTGTGGCCGCCCAGGCACGTGCGGGCCGAGGTCGGGCCCGCTCTGTTTCCAGGTGCTGCCGCCGCCCACCGAGGGGTGCACCGCCTTCCCCTCGGCCTCCGGCGCCGCACCGTAGCCGCCCCGACCTCCTCCGGCCGCCGCCGCGCCGCCGGGAAGTACGAAACCGTGAGGGAGTGGGCGGAGTCGATCTCCTCCGCCGCGCCACCGGTTGCCGCCCGCCGCCGGCCAGCACCCTCCCCGGACCTCTCAGACCGGCTGCTCCCATCCCCGGCCGGAGTGCCCGCCTCCCGGCCGCCGGCGACCAACCCTAGCTCCCACTGCTCCGGTATGCTATTTTTGAGTTCCAGCATTGCAATTTAAGCTTTCCGGCCACCTTTCCGGTGATCCGATGACTCCCCGACACCTCGAGAAGTGAGCACGATGATCTAGGGTTCGTGCTGAACATCGTGCTCACCTCCGACAGCAGCAAAGATGCCCTGGTTAGCAAGTTAGTCGCGACCTTCGCGCTGTGCGCACTGTTTCACAGATTTCGTGTCGCTCGTGCACGCACCGCAGTGGTCGGCAGTGCTCCGAAAGGTGAGCACGGCCTCCGACATGATGAAACCTGTCAGCAAGTGCGACGGTCGGATTAATCGACCTCTGGTTTGCGTGCACGGTCCAGAAAAAGCCTAGAAATCACATGAAATGATGCGATTTCATGTATCGGTATGGGCTTTTAGGACTTTTGCTTCGATGTAGATGCTGTTGGCAGCACGTTTGGGCTAAGGATAACCTCTGGACTGATCGTCCAAGGCCCCAAGCCCTTGCGGAAATCGAAAAGTGATTTTCGATGCGTTTTTCGGCGAAACCCGCCGATAGAACGCGGGTTCGGTTCGGAATTATTCCAACGGTGCTTCGTGAACTATTGTGTAGTCGCCGAGCCTTGTTTGCTGGCCACTTGCGTCATTTCGAGAGTTCAGAAATGACGAGTGAACGACGGTGGGTTCCGGTGTCGAATTAGACACTTCCGGGAACCCGAATTGAAACGACTATCCGACGATAATTGTTTCGACACGAGGAGTTGTGTTCGCTGCCATGATGCATGATTATTTATGTTTAGTGGCAGCAGGTGACTCGTAGCTCAAGTCGGTATGTTCTGGGACAGTTCGTGGCTCCCGGCGGAGTTCCCGTGCGATTACGGGACTTCCGGCGTATTACGGCGATCGGTGTAGGAAACCGATCTCCATGGGTTTGCTTGTAGGTTGTGGATTTAGTGGTTATTAGCTGTGGGTCAGACACTAACCCGGTGGACCTTCCTTAGGTCCGGTTGACGTCCTTTTTCAGTCAGGAGACAGGTGCAGCATTTGTACAGGTGGGTACTTCGATCCGAAGTCGGTACAGTGGTGCACGCTCGGTGATATTTCTTCTATCCCTATTCTTCTATTGCTATTTTCGTATTATATATTGAGCTTGCATCCCCGTTGTTTCTATTATACTCTACTCATATGTTTCTATGCTTAGTATCATGTGTAGGAGTAGAGTAGTTCATCCATATGTGATACCGGTGACCTGATTGGTCGGTTCTCGTACTTCGTTTCGGTGACCTGATTGGTCGGTTCTCGCACTTTGTTTCGGTGACCTGATTGGTCGGTTCTCATACTTCGTTTCGGTGACCTAGTTGATCGGTGCTTTTATCTTATATCTGTTGACCTAGTTGGTCGGTTATTGCATTATGTATTGGGTTGGTCTGCTTCTTGACTTCCATCGTTTGATGACCTTTGAGGTCAGTGTACCCTGAGGGGTAGGATTGTCGGCCATGGCCGACGGTAGTTCTAGATTATATACTCAGATGACTTGTTGATCGATTCTTGCATATATACAG
>NW_017891674.1:0-14414 GCF_001540865.1 Ananas comosus | reverse complement strand
TTTGAAAAAAGAATTCCAATGTGATACGACATAAGGTAAAGTTTACTTCATTTTATGGTGATTTCATATTAGTTAGAGGATTTAGACCCAAAACTTAAGTTTATGAATTAGAAAGTGCTTCGGAATTTGCGAACTCGAAACAATGAAATCCCAAAAAATGAATTGTGTACTGTACAGCAATCAAGACAGTCAGTACAGCCATGACTTCCGGCTGTTTTGTTCGTCTTGGTAATCGTGAAGCTGTCGTTGTACGGCGTCCAGTGGAAACGGAAAACTTTCTAATTCGACTCGGATTGATTCTAAAGTCTTATAATAAAGCTTGGTTCTTAAAGATCTAAGTTCTAAGAATAATGTTTGAGAAACCTTAGAGCTCGATTTTATTTCTAACTATTTTTCCACAAAATTAGCCTCTTAGATCAAATTAGATATCGTTTCGCATTCAAATATGTCGATTTGATTACCGCTTCGTTGGAAGTTCTTTTCTGATTTTTTTTCTACGAGATTCCAAGCGAAGTCACCATATCATGTGCTCTTCATGACGGGTCTGTGGATTCGGTTTTGACGGCGGTTCGTTTGGATTCGGATCTGGTGTGTGGATAGAGTGGACGCGTGTGATTCGATACCATGGGGGGGTGAGTTGAAGCTTCGTGGATTCGAAGTGGGAGGCGTTCGGTGGAGCTCGGAGTGGGGGGGTGGACACCGGAGGTAGGCGAAGTCATAGGAGGTTAGAGATGTGAGTCGTAGAGTCGGTAATCACTTGTAATCTTTTCTTTGTGAATTATTTTGCGTGTTGGTCGTGCGTTTTTCTCCAGTGGAGTTTTTTCTCACGTAAATTCGGTGTGCTTTTTATTTTCGCATTTATTTTTATGCCATCGGATGTGGTTTTTGGCGTTAACCTATTCCCCCTCTAGTGATAGATAATCTAGATAGTCCTTGGGCCCGCAAACTTTCATTTGGTATCAGAGCGCGGATTAGATAAATTGTATTATGGTCGAAGGTGGTAACATTATCGACTCCGTCTTGACGGCAGAATTGTGCCTATTGGAAAGTTGGATGAGGCTTTTTAATTGCTATGTGGAGGTGTTGGCATCGTGATGATTTGGGTGGAAAATCGATAGAAAAGGTCGATATGTGAATAGCCAAACCACGAAAAAGTGGACGAAAAGAAAACGAGTCATCTTAGTTGACGGCAAGGGGCGTAAACTCTTATTTAATGCTTGTCTCAAACGGAGTTTATCGTTGTTTCGCATGCGAACGGCAAAAGAATTTGGTAGATCTCTACAAGTTGCATGAGGAACAAGTAGTAAAGTCCAAAAGAAAATATGCAATGCTAACTAGCAAGTTCGATTCAATTTCGAATGGATGAAATTGAACTTTCGAGTATATACGCGGTCTCGACGTCGGTCAAAAATGCGCTAATGGGAGAGAAATCCCGGTATGCTAAAATAGTTAGAAAAATTCTATCTTAATTCTTCCGGAACAGTTTCGGGCTAAGTAGCGCGCTCGAAACGGTCAAACTCCGACGAGATGAAGTGAATTAGGGAGTTTGTGAACGTATGGATGAGTTTCTACTTATCCATTTTTTCCAGTCTTTCTCTAAAGAAGAGGTTTGCATTGAAATTTACAAAGGAGAGGCGGACTCGAGTTACGACGACGAGTTATCAATTGCGGATTTTGAACATCAATTAGCGCTCTCACGAGAAGTTTGTCGGAATTTTTGAAAAGTAATAGATGGGACAAGCTTCTGTCTATCTTCATCTATAATTAAGGGAGGAAGCGTGCAAAGGTTCGTAAAGAAAGGATGTCTTTGAGGCGATATTCATGCTTCAAGTGTCAAAGGCTTCAGGTCACATGGACGATTGTCCTTCAAGAAGACATATAACAAAAAGCTTGCATGCAAGACGTGGGATGATGCAATCACGTGAATCTCGTAAAGTGACGAAGAAGACATGATCAATTGACTTATTTGCTAATATTTCGTCGAATGTCTGTGTGTTTATCCTCTGATTTATCGCTATAATTCTAATATATTCTTTCTCCATGTTCTTGAGCGACACGGCGGAAAAGCGGGAGGATTCGACGACGAGGGTCTGCGGAAGCTTTTACACTACTTCTATTGAATCAAGAAGATGGCGGCTAATTCATAAGAAGTTGAGGCGTCGTATGTTGAATCTTGAAGAGATAACAACAACTTGAACTCGACAAAGCTCTCATGAGAGGAAAAGGGGAATCAATTATTAAAACGAATTCGACCTCCTCGGAAGTTAATGAGCGAATCAACGATCAAATCATATAAAGACAGTTGATTTTTGGGCAACAATTCGAGGATCATACAAATCAATCAAGTCTTGACGATCAAGTTCGTCAACTCCAATCCATCTTCAAGATTTTCTTTTGGTCAAGAAATTGGACTATGTCGGATTGGGTAAACGAACAAGTTGGACTCGTTAGAAGAATAGTGTTGAGAGGGTCAACCGCTTTTCTAATGCTTCAACAACTTCGAAAGGAAAAGTTATTAATAAATGTGGCATCAACGGAATTGATTAGAAATGTCCAATAAGGAAAAGAAGAAACAATTGGCAATTGTCTAACATGACGACAATTCTTAAACCTCAATCGACATCGTCTACTAATTCGAATTCGGCGGCTCAAAAGGAAATCAAATTAGTCGGTACCTCAAAAGTAATCGGATATTTAATGTTGCACGCCAATCAACCGATTTTAAAGCAACGGTATTTAATTCACGCAAGTTCTTCATTGATCAAGAAGAACCACCATACTGTCGATCTCAAGCTAGCAACGCACCCAAACGTTGACAAGATCGAGTAAACCAAAGATCAAAGTTTGGATTCGGAAGGTGTATCTTTCCTTGCTTCTATTTTTAGTTATTCTGATTCTCGTGTGGATTTGATAGGTGCTTAGCTATTTTATGTCAATGATTTACATGTTTTAATGATTTTTGTGTTTTGACTTTTGTGTGATTGAAATCATGTTGAGGAAGGTATTGGATTCAAATTTTGAGAAGGAAGATGATGAGATCTTTTTTTTGGAAGAGAAGTTTTTTAGAGATTGTTTAAACGGTTTATTTCACATCATATTATTAATTATATTAATTATCTTTCTCCACTTATTTATTATTTTGCGATAATTTATTATATGATTTTTATTGCATAATTCATCAATTTTGGAATAATTTGAGGTGTGATGATTAATTATCTTGTTGTGAGTGTTGGATATGATAATGATTTCTTATTGACTAATTGTCAAAAATTATTTTCAATTGTGAGTGTTAATTTAGGGGAGTTTGAAATTGTTAAAAAAAAGGAGAAATGAAATCTATGTTTAAAAGAGAAAGCTTTACATCTAAAGGAGTGGTGAAAACTCCCAATGTAGATAAGAGCTACCCGGTCGTCCGCAAGTTGTGAGCTACCACATGAATTAATTGAAAGCCCGAAAAAGTTGAATAAAATAAATATAATATATGGAATTTTCGGAGTTTAAGGTGGTAGTGAAAAGTATGCTCAGAGACCCCGGTATGCTATTAGTTTAATCTTTATTTTGACAGTTGTTGCCGACAAATTGGTGCTCAATTTTATTGAATTTCTAAAATCATTTTTCATCAACTTGATGCTGATGGTTTTGATGATTAAATCACTTTTGATTATGATTTTGATGTTTGGATGGATTTTGAATTTTATATATTTATGTTTCAATTATTAATAATTTTTGGAGTAAGCTTAATTTGTATAATTTAATTCAAAATTGATGGATTTTAGTAATTTCGAAAATCTGAGATCGTGTACCGGGTACCGATTCATAGTAGGGTCGTAGCCGCGGATATATATCGGTTACAGAGTTTTTGTGCTTTCTCAATCTGATCAATTGTTTTCTCCTCTTAAAATCCTTGGTGCCTTCCTCTTGCCAGATCTACACGTTTTTCCTCAGAATTTGTGTATTTAGCTCGGATTTTAATCGTTTCTCGCGTTATTGATTTTATTTTTGAAAATTTCGAGTCATGCTTAGATCTCTGTTTTTGATCGTTTTTGATGCAATTTTTTGTGTAGACAGTGTTAGACATTATCTTGCTTCTAGAAATTGATACATCATCAATTTATTTTCGATGATCTGTTCAAGCTTCATTTTTCTGTATTTCGGGTTTTTGTAAAATGTCTTTTTAATGAAATTATTGCTGATCTGTTAAATAGGCTGTACGCATTTTAATGTATTAGAAATTTTTTTCCTTATTTTTACGATTTTTCAAATTTTTTGTTCATCCGGCTATTTTTGTATAGGAAAATGGCGTTTTCATTCTTTTGCTGTTATTGGTGCTGATGGCTCGGATGGTGACGAGGTGGGTTTGGTACGAGGGTCGACGTTGTCTCTAAGAGAACGAAGACAGGGAGAACGTCGGTCGGGATCCGGATTATCAAGAAAGCTCCTGAAGATGGCAGAAGACTATTGCTTAGTTGACAAGGGCAAGGAATAGCTGCGAGTCTTCACATGCCGGTGTTCTCGTATAAGAGAACTCGTCGAAGCGGCTGGGAGGGTCCCTGGCTGCAACGGATGTAGTGAGGAAGTCTGTGTAGCGGAGCATTATGTAAGACTTACGGATCTTATGTCATGACGTTCCTACTTTGACCGCGTTTACTTCGGGGTTCCCTTGAGCCGGTTGGCGAGTCCCTCTCGTGTTTCTTTCTGTGTGGAACTATCGTGTTTATATGAACGGAAGCTTTAGAGAGAGATGGAGGAGACGGGAATACTGTTTTTGAGACTATCGTGCTGTAAACAGAGTATTGTCCGTTACCCCATTATATGAGGCTTGCTGGGGAGTGACGTAGAATGCCAGGTTTCTTATACATCAGTTGAGGATTTCAGTCCTTCTTCATTGGGTACCATAATCGCGGCTTAATTTGCAGAGATGAGGTGCAACGATCGTGCTATGTAGAGTCCAGGATTTGCGACGGCAACACTGCCGAGGCACATATATCATTTACTTTCCTTGTTTTGAAGCTACATTTCAACTACGATCGGTACAAAGGTTTGTTGGGATCGATTGTTCGTATTGTTTTACTTGGTACCGAGGCAAGCTCTGATTGAACATCAAATTCCTTTTCTGATATTGGCAGCGAGATGATTCTGTTATTTCAGTTCTGCTCGTCAGAGATCTCCTTCCTATTTCCTCTTTGATCACCGGTTCTGCAGTCAGTGGAGTGGAATGTTTCATGTGAAAAAGTCGATTATGTCTTGGTCTATCGATGCTGATAATGGCCAAGTCAGTTCAGCAACTTAAATAATTTCTAGAAAAAGGATCATTCGCAACCAGCTCTAGCCGGACCTTCACTGGAGCCGAGCTGTGAGGAATTTCTAGTTCAGGGGTAGTTATTACTGTGGATCATTCATCACGGTGCGTTCTATGAATAAGACACTGGCATCTTGCGAGAAAGGGGGAATGGTGAATGAGAGAAATGATGGAGAATGGGCTGTAGGCATGATGTATTTTTCTACTGACCTCTACTATATCAGTCGACTTTCACGCATCCTCATTCCACAGAATTGTTTCTGAGGCGTGGGGATCTGGAGCTGGTGCCAGGAGTTATGATGATGATGATAGAGGAACGGAGTGATGTCTTCGTTGGTATTTCGTCTTGTTACTTTTTAGGCTTTTTCTAGGACGTGTATATAGTTATGCTTGCTTATTCTTTCTTTGATGTTCTTATTTTTGTTTTAGGCCGTACTATGATTGAACTATCTTGTTTCTAGTATGTTTTTCTTTTTTTACTTGCTTTCTTTGGCAATTTTGACAAAAAGGGAGGCAAGAGAGGGGGAGAGCATTGGATACAGGCATAAATGTAGCTGAGGATGATGAATAAGAAAGGGTGAGATTGTGAATTGGAGGAGAGATAGAATTTAAGATAAATATTGTGATGTGATTTGTTTTGCAGTGATTTCAAGACTTCAGATCCTAGGTTCGTCTAAGTCATGAGTCTGTTTTAGGGTTTTGATTATTCTGAGTTTATTGTTTTGGTTACCGCGAGGGGTTCGATGTTTTGTGTGACATTGAAACTTCGTTTTTCTTTATATGTAATTGTTTGAGTTTGTGTGAGTGTTTGTCATCGAATTGCAAAGGGGCAATTGTTTAAGGTTTTGTATTGGCGTTTCGTGAAGTGTAGCGAGTCTTTGGAGGATCGAGCGGTATTGCGAAGATTGAAAGGATTCAAGATTTCGAGATTTTGAAAAGAAGTCACAATGGTCAGACTAAGGTAAAGTTTTACTTCATGTTATGGTTGATTATACTTAGTTATAGGCATTTAGAATCATAAAATTAAGGTTAATGATATATAGATATGCCTCGGTTTTGCGAACTCGAAACAATGCAAAATCAAAAAAATTTGCATTGTGTACGGATACAGCAATCAAGCCCGTACCGGCATACAGCCACGACTTGGCTTCGTTTTCTGTTCATCTTGGTTACGGGAGCCGTTCGTGTTACGGTACACAGCTTAGAACTGAAACTTTCTATTCGATCCGCTTTTCTAGTCTATAAATAAGCTTTGGTTCTCTAACAATCAAGCATCATAGATACATGTTTGAGAACCTAGGGCTTCGATTTTCTTCTAAACCTATTTTCCAACATAGCTCTATTAGATCAAATCGAAGATATCGTTTTGCAGTTCTCAATATGTCGATTTGATTCGCTTCGCGTGAGTTCTTTTCACCCTGATTTCTCGTTTCCAAGCTGAGGTACATATCATGCATTGCTTTTCATGACGGCCGTCTGGATTCGGGTATTTGACGGCGTTCAGTGGATTCGGATCGTGGGCTCGTGGATTCGATTGGCTCGTGGATTCGGTGATGAAGCTTCGTGGAGGATTCGAAGTGGGAGGCGTCGTGGACTCGACTATGAGGCGTGGGACAACCGAGGTAGCGCGAGATGCATAGGGGTTAGAGAGGTTGGTCCGTTGACAGTAATCACTTGAATTTTTCTCTTTAGTGAATTATTTTTTCGACGTGTTGTCCGTGGGTTTTTTTCAGTTGGGTTTTGCCAGTAATCTCGTGGCTTTTTATTTTCCGCATTTATTTTTATTGCATCGAGATTTGTGGTTTTTGGCCGTTACACCTATTCACCCCCCCCCCTCTAGGTGATAGATACAATCTAGATAGATCCTTGGGCTCCTCAAAACTTTCAGTATGCCTCACAATATGCAATATGTAAATCATGCAAGAATGTACTATCATAAGTGAATCTCTTGATTCTACTTTATATTATTAACCATTCTTTACTCATTAGCATTCTTTATCGCTAATCATTCTTTACACTTAGCATTCTTTAGCATGTGCTATTCTTTATTCTATATCATATTGCCCACTAGCGATTCTTTAATTTTCCTTTTGAGGTTTCCATTACCTTAAGTTCACCTTAGGTACCATTTACCTCTAAGGTTTCATATACTTTAATCCATTAGCCACCCGACTCGGTCTTGAGTCAATCAACCGCGGAGTACTGCGTCAAGTCAGGCTCGAGGTGAAGGACGTCTCACAAGCACCTAAGCCTTAAGTCCACGCGACATTAGGTCCATCACAGGGAGAGGAGAACCGTCGATCCCCATGACCCTAAGTCGCTCGAGCTGAACGGTCGAGGAGAACCGTCAAACCCGTTGAGTTCACACCGGGAGAGGAGAACCGTCGATCCCGCTGAATCACTACCGGGAGAGGAGAACCGTCGATCCCGTAGTTCTGATTCACTTATTTCATGGCATACCGGGAGAGGAGAACCGTCGATCCCGTTGAATCACTGCCAGGAGAGGAGAACCGTCGATCCTTGCAGTTATGATTCTAGCTTTGCCAATCCACTGATCACAATCACTGCACCTGCAGTCAACATTTCTAGGGATTCCGGAATCCACTTTCACAACTTAAGGGTTTACTCTTTTACCCTATGTCAATGACCTTTCTAGGTCTATACCATTCACTTTCTAGTGGTCCTACTACCACTTTAATTCATAACTTAGTTCAATTTTACTAAGTGTCACTATACATCATAACCTAGGTTCATTTACGCTAGGTTTTATATTCTTCCACCTAGGTCTCGACTCTAGGTTTATTTACTCGACCTATGTTATTAACACTAGGTCCTTTTCCAACTTGTACTTAATAACATTAGTTCATGCCACTCGATCTATATAATGTCCAACCTATGTTTAATAACTTAGGTTTCAATTCACGTCGAACCCATGTTTAATAACACTAGGTTCAATTCCGACCTATGTTTACACATTAGGTTCATAGTTCACATGTTCTCATTTATCTTGTTACCATCGAGATTTCTAATCAACTCGAATTATCGACATTCATATAACCTGAACTATAGTACCTTCACTTTCACATATGGTTAGACATAGGCATCTAGCATTCATTTTCATATATGTTTAGACATAGGCATCTAGCATTCACTTTCATATATGTTTAGACATATGCATCTAACATTCACTTTCATATATGTTTAGACATAGGCATCTAGCATTCACTTTCATATATGTTTAGACATATGCATCTAACATTCATATTCATATTCATATGCTTCTAGCATTCATATTCGTGTATGTTTAGTCATATGCATCTAGCATTAAGGTTCATATGTCGACAATCATATTCATATATGCGTCAAACGAAACGACGATTTACTTTGGCATGGAAGTGACCTAATCACTTCGGTAAAGCACAACCCACCTTTAGTTGATATCGGAATACGAGAAAACCGCTTCTCGCACTTTCCCGAAAACCGCGACCCGCGCTCGTGACAATTGTAGCTGAAAATGTTCTTTTGGCGATATCTTCGCGTAAGCTCGACGGATTGCCGAACCGACTTCGCCAACGCGTTTGTTTTACCCTCAATTAGGTTTGTACGCGGTCAATTTCGCGTTAGGACTTCAATCCTGCAAAAGTGCATTATCGAGTCAGTTTTCTACTATAGGGCAATTCAACTTTCATTTCATTCCATCTCTTTCTCTTTCTTTCATTTATTCTTTTCTTTTTCTTGCTTTCTTTCGTTCTTTCTTTCTTTCTTTCTTTTCTTTCCTTCTTTCTTTCTTCCTTTTCTTTCTTTCTTTCTTTTCTTTCTTTTCTTTCCTTCTTTCTTTTCTTTCTTTTCTTTCCCTGCAGCAGCAGTTTCTGCTGCTGTTTGGCTCACAGCAGCAGCTACTTGCTACTGCTGCTGCTGCTGCTGTTCAGCTGGCAGCAGTGCTGCTGCTGCAGCTGCTGCTGCTCAGCCTGCAGCAGCTGCAGCTGTTGCTCTACTGCAGCTGCTGCTGCTGCTCTGCAGCTGCAGCAGGATGCTGCTGCTGCTCCAGCTCACAGCAGCAGCAAAGGCGGCTGCTGCTGCTGCTCAGCTCGCATGCTACTGCAGCTACTCTAGCTGCTGCGCTGCTTCTGGTGGCAGCAGCTGCTGCCACTTCTGCTAAGCTGCTTGCTGCTGCTATTGTCTGCAGCTGCTGCTGCTGGCTCCAGCAGCTGCTGCTGCTAGTGTTAGCTGCTGCACCAGCAGCTGCTGCTGCTTCTGCTGATGCCACTGCTGCTTGCTGCTGATGCTGATGCTACAACCAGTAGCAGGAAGAGGATGTTAAGTCTTGTGTGTTGGCAAGTTTCGTGAAGTGAGTTGGAGTCTTGAAGGATCGAAGCGGATTGCCGAAGATTGAAGAGTTCAAGGTTTCGAAGATTTTGGAAAAAGCTCACAATGTGAATCACGATGTAAAGGTAAGGTTTTAATTCATGATATGGTGATTCATACTTAGTTATAGGTGCTGCAGCTCAAGATGCCTTTGACTCGTTCGCAAGCCGCCGGGGCAGCTGAGGCGGTGGATGTAGAGGAAGTGGGGACTTCTGTTACTTCGGGATCTAGTGGGATCCATGAGTTGCAGGATCAGCTCGCGAAGCTGACAGATTTGGTTGCTCAGCAGGCTGCGGTCGCGCGACAGCAGATGGACGCTGCGCGTCGACAGGAGGATAGAATGAAGAGGTTAGAGGATTTACTACTGCGGCAGACGATAGACAGAGAGATTCCTGATCCTATACCTGCAGTACCAGACAGGGATGCGACAGTGAGAGCACAGTCACCAGTACCTGACACACCCCCAGTAGCTCCGAGGGCGGAGACCCGACAGGAGACAGTAGTACCACCACCAGTACCTGTAGCGGCATCAGGGACAGTGTTACCAGAGATGGTAGGGGTTGAGGAACGAGAGCGGATGATGGAACAATTGAATGAATTCCGTCGTTGCACCCCTCGTATCTTTGACCAGGAGAAAGCAGATCACTGGGTGGTCGAGAAATGGTTAATGCACATGGAGAAGCTATTCTATGATACATTTGTCGAGGAGCGATACCGAGTTTGGTTTGCGACGCACCACCTTGACGGCGAGGCTTACAGGTAGTGGGTGGACATTCGTGAGGACCCCCGTACTAATTTGTCCGCTATCACGTGGAACAGGTTCAAGGACTTATTGTTGACGACCTACTTTCCCCAGAGTGTAAAGAGGCAAATGGAAAGGGACCTGAGAAACCTGAGGCAGGGGGACAGACTAGTAGCAGAGTATGAGCGAGAGTTCTCCCGATTATTGCACTGTGTTCCTTTTGTGGTTCGAGATGATGAGGACAAGGCTCGCATATTTGAGGTGGGTTTGCGACCTACGATTTTCAGATTGGTCCAGGCGTCAAACCTCTCTACTTACAGGGATGTAGTGAACCGGGCTTTGATTGTGGAAAAGGGGGCAGAGATTATGAAAGAAAGAGATATTGTGGATCGGAGTAAAGGAAAAAGGCCAGCAGCTGAGAGCAGTGGACAGCAGCCCTTCAGGAGACCACCGAAATATCCGAGGGGCCAGCCAGGTCAATCGAGAGGTCGAGGTTCCTCAGCACCCCGTGGAGCACCCGAGCGTCGTCGACAGCCACGCTATGTCATTTGTGGTGGGCCTCACTTTCCACCACAGTGTCCACAACGTGGGGGCAGGTGCTTTCTTTGTGGTCAGGAGGGCCACTTTCGCTCAGAGTGCCCGAGAGGTTCTTCACCTGCACCCTCATCGGCATCAGCTCCTGCATCTTCAGCTCCGAGCCAGGGGACCCCATCAGCACCCTCGCAGTATAGACGACCACCGGGACAGCGGCAGTCTGAGAGTTCTCGACAGGGTTCGAGTGGGCGCATGTATGCCGCCCAGACGGGGGAGGCCGCAGCAGCGGAGGAGGTCGTAGCAGGTATCATTATGCTTTATGATATTCGTGTTCGTGCATTATTTGATACTGGTGCTTCGCATTCTTTTATTGATCGGCAGTTCGCCGAGTTGCATAGCATTCCTTTAGCACCTACTTTGCATCTGGGACGAGTGATTGTACCTGACCATACCCTAGATGTTCGTGAGTTTTGCCCTCGCTGCCCAGTTAGGGTAGGCGACTGGATTATGCCAGTGGATTTATTGGCACTACACAAACTAGGTGAGTTTGATGTAGTATTGGGTATGGATTGGTTGACACAGTATTATGCCACTATAGATTGCACGAACAGAACGGTGACCTTTAGGGAACCGGGTCAGCAAGAGTTTGTTTATAAGGGGTGTCAGAGTTCATTGTTCGCAATGACTATTAGCTCTTCGCGAGCACGACAGTTAATTCGGAGAGGCTGTGTAGCCTATCTGGCTAGCATTTCTGTGAGTAGTAGTGAAGCCATTAAGATTGATAATATTCCAGTTGTGCGAGAGTTCGGGGATGTGTTTCCAGCTGAGTTGCCGGGTATGCCACCTGATAGGGAAGTTGAATTTGTGATTGATCTTGTCCCTGGGACAACTCCTATCTCGAAAGCACCCTATAGGATGGCACCCGCTGAGTTGAAAAAGCTGAAGGCACAGTTACAGGATTTATTGGATAAGGGTTTCATTCGACCGAGTGTATCTCCTTGGGGAGCACCGGTGTTATTTGTCAAGAAGAAAGATGGATCTCTTCGGTTGTGCGTGGATTATCGAGAAATCAATAAAGTCACAATCAAGAACAAATATCCATTACCCCGAATTGATGATTTATTCGATCAGCTGCAAGGATCGAAAGTATATTCTAAGATTGATTTATAGTCAGGTTATCATCAGCTTAAGATCAAGCCTGAAGAGGTTTCCAAGACCGCTTTTAGGACACGGTATGGACATTATGAATTCACAGTTATGCCATTTGGACTGACGAATGCCCCAGCAGCCTTTATGGATTTAATGAACCGTGTCTTTAAGCCCTATCTGGATAGGTTTGTGGTCGTGTTTATCAACGATATTCTGATCTACTCTCGAAGCGACGAGGAGCATGAAAGTCATTTGAGAACGGTGTTGCAAGTACTTCGCGAAAAGAAATTGTTTGCAAAATTAAAGAAATGCGAATTTTGGCTTCGAGAGGTAGCATTTCTAGGTCATGTCATTTCAGAGACTGGGATAGCTGTGGACCCAAAGAAGATTGAAGCAATTAAAGATTGGCCTAGGCCGACTAATGTCACCGAAATTCGTGGAGAGTTTTGAGGTTTTGCGGGTATTACGAAGATTTGTTGAAGGGGTTTGCACGATGTTTATCCTTTAGCTCGGTACTCATTATTAGGAGCTAAATTCCTGTGGATTGAACTGCGAAGAAGCTTTCAAAATTGAAGACGTTGACCACGACCCATTTAGCCTGCTCTGTCACTGGTAAGTGGACTTATAGTATTTACAGTGATGGTCGCTATGAATGGAATTGGGTGTGTTTCTATGACAGAAGGCGAAGTAATGCTTATGCGTCTCGCGCATGAAGATTTATGAAAGATATACCTACACATGTCTTGAATAAGCACGTGTGGATTATTTGCTTTAATGCTTTGCGGCACTACTTACGAGCGAAGCGTGCAGGCTTGCGCAATGTCTCAACTGATTATAAAAGCTTAAGGTATTTTTACACAGAAGAATTAATGCAGAAATCGTAGATGGTTGGAGTTGTCGCAGGACTATGTTTGACTATCCTCATACATCAGAAAATGCGAATGTACATAGGCAATGCGGTTTTAAGTCGAATCGATGGAGAATTGCGGCGATGTAAGTCATGCAAACCCCTGTTAAGTAAGGCAATGAAGAGCTGAATTTGCATTGTGCTTCCTGACCACTGCTTGGAGATTTTCATGGGATGGATCAAGCTACCTATCAGTCGAATTAAAGATGAAGCAAGTTCAAGACTGACTTTACATGCAAATGATTCAAGCGAGATCACGACCCATGGTGTGGTTGGTGGATTCGGCATGCTAAAATTCGACGTAGCTTGTGTACAGCCGCCTAATATATGAGAGATTTTAAAAGAGGCAACCATGCGACCTATACTATAACCTGGGGCGTACGAAAATGTATAAAGATTGAAGCCAATTACTGGTGGCTGAATTGAAAAAGGAAGGTTGCATGATTTGTGGCATGCTTAATTGTTCGAGGTTTAGGCCTGACATCGAATTCCTGAGGAAAAGTCGAGTTTACCTACCGTGTTTGCGAAGTGGGGAAAGGATCACTATGAGATGTTTATCTTGGATTACATCGTTCACAAGCAGGGCCATGATGCAATTCTGGGTATTGTGGATGATGACAAATCTGCCAACTTCTATCCAGTATACAGTTTGCGAGGAGAGATCGACAAGAGATACCTTGATTGAATTGTGCGATTACTGAGTACCAGCCTTTTGTTTTGGACGAGTAACATATTTGTTTCCCATTTTGAGGAAGTTACATGAAGCTTATGGGACTCGATTGGTTTTAGCACTGCTTTCCACCCTAAGAGTACATGGGGAAGTCTGAGCTACTTCCAGACCTATGAAGAATGTGGAGGGTCCATGTGATTGTTACGAGAAGATTGGCCACAGTTCTTAATTATGGCATTCAGTATTCGATAGTTATTCACGCAAGTGTTCAGATGGACATTTTGAAGCCGTTATGGTAGAAAGTGCATATAACCACTTCATTGAATGTGAAGTGGGATGACGAGAGAGTGATTTTGGGTCAGATGTATTACCAATGAGGTGTAAGCTAAAGTCTGTGACATGCGCACGAAACGTCTACTGCAGCAAATCAACCGACAAAAGTTATGCATGGTATAACAAGTCGGCAGCAGACTGAATTTCGCAGTGGCGATCATGTACTGTCTGAAAGTATAACCGACAAAGGGGACGTTAAGAGGATTTGGGATATTAGAGCGAAGTTAGTCCCTCATTTGGACTCCTCGAATCGATGTTGGAGCGGATTACGGCCGTAGCATATCGCTATTGCTTTCCGCAGCTTCAGGACAAATGTGTTAATGTATCGACACTTCGACGTTATATTTTTTGATCCACCCAAATGAGGCGCACCCAGCGTCTGCAGAGAAGATTTATTTGAAGACATCTCTCTTTG
>NW_017891673.1:0-14419 GCF_001540865.1 Ananas comosus | reverse complement strand
TCCATGTTACCACCAGAGAGATATGTATCATCTTTTGTATACTTCGTGATGTGTATATTTACTCCTTGGACAGATATTATGATTGTGATACTTCACGTTTTGTTGAGTTTGTGGATTATATACTCCTTGTTCTATTGTTAATAGTCTTTGTGACTTTTACTA
Source organism: Ananas comosus (assembly GCF_001540865.1). Classification (NCBI taxonomy): domain Eukaryota; kingdom Viridiplantae; phylum Streptophyta; class Magnoliopsida; order Poales; family Bromeliaceae; genus Ananas; species Ananas comosus. The sequence goes on along the minus strand of NW_017891673.1, from coordinate 14,257 downwards.
TGCTCCGATATAAGGATAGGATTGTTTTATGTTTTTACTCCTATCGACTTGTTTCTTGTAGACGACTTATATACTGCAGGTGTATGGCGGGTCTGTGCACGTACCGGATATGCTTCCGCTAGTACCCGGGCGTGACAGATTATAGTGGTATCAGAGCCTAGGTTGAGTCTTAGTAGACCTAGTAAACCTTAGGCTGGTTGGAATATAAGAATAGGCTCGTGAGAGACGAGGTCTAGTCGAGGTTGTTGTTAGCGAAAGTACTTTGATTGGGTACTTATAAACTCCGAATAGTAGGAGTTTGATCGGGATGTGCAATTACTAACTTTGCAGAGGGTCACGTTGGCGGCCGACAACGTGACATCGGAAGTTAGTACGCGTTACATTTCATTACTTTCGCTTCATTAGCTGGTTTATATCCTCAATGAGGGTTCAATAGTATAGGTTTTATTAATCTATAGTTGTTTTGTGCTGCAGCTCAAGATGCCTTTGACTCGTTCGCAAGCCGCCGGGGCAACTGAGGCGGCGGATGCGGAAGAAGTGGGGACCTCCATTACTTCTGGATCTAGTGGGATCCATGAGTTGCAGGATCAGCTCATGAAGCTGACAGATTTGGTTGCTCAGCAGGCTGCGGCCGCGCGACAGCAGATGGATGCCGCGTGTCTGCAGGAGGACAGGATGAAGAGGTTAGAGGATTTACTATTGCGGCAGACGACTGACAGGGAGATTCCTGATCCTATACCTAAAGTACCAGACAGCAGGGATGCGACAGTGAGAGCATAGTCACCAGTACCTGACACACCCCCAGTAGCTCCGAGGGCGGAGACCCGACAGGAGACAGTAGTACCACCACCAGTACCTGTAGCGGCATCAGGGACAGTGTTACCAGAGATGGTGGGGGCTGAGGAGCGAGAGCGGATGATGGAACAATTGAATGAATTCCGTCGTTGCACCCCTCGTATCTTTGACGGGGAGAAAGCAGATCACTGGGTGGTCGAGAAATTGCTAATGCACATAGAGAAGCTATTCTATGATACATTCGTCGAGGAGCGATATCGAGTTTGGTTTGCGACGCACCACCTTGACGGCGAGGCTTACAGGTGGTGGGTGGACATTCGTGAGGATTCCCGTACTAATTTGTCCGCTATCACGTGGAACAGGTTCAAGGAATTATTATTGACAACCTATTTTTCGCAGAGTGTAAAGAGGCAAATGGAAAGGGATTTGAGAAATCTAAGGCAGGGGGACAGGACAGTAGCTGAGTATGAGCGAGAGTTTTTCCGTTTACTGCACTGTGTTCCTTTTGTGGTCAGAGATGATGAGGACAAGGCTCGGATTTTTGAGGTAGGTTTGCGGCCTGCGATTTTCAGATTGGTCCAGGCATCAAACCTTTCCACTTACAGGGAAGTAGTGAACCGAGCTTTGATTGTGGAGAAGGGGGCGGAAATTATGAAGGAAAGAGATGTTATGGATCGAAGTAAAGGAAAAAGGCCAGCAGCTGAGAGCAGTGGTCAGCAACCCTTCAGGAGACCGCCAAAATATCCGAGGGGCCAGTCAAGTCAGTCGAGGGGTCGAGGTTCTTCAGCGCCCCGTGGAGCACACGAGCGTCGTCGGCAGCCACGTTGTGTCATTTGTGGTGGGCCTCATTTTCCACCACAGTATCCACAACGTGGGGGCAGGTGTTTTCTCTGCGGTCAGGAGGGCTACTTTCCCTCAGAGTGCCCGAGAGGTTCTTCACCTGCACCCTCATCAGCATCAGCACCTGCATCTTTAGCTCCGAGCCAAAGGACCCCATCAGCACCCTCTCAGTATAGACGATCACCGGGACAGCGGCCGTCTGAGAGTTCTCGGCAGGGTTCGAGTAGGCGTATGTATGCCGTCCAGACTAAGAAGGCCGCAGCAGCAGAGGAGGTCTTAGCAGGTATCATTATGCTTTATGATATTCGTGTTCGTGCATTATTTGATACTGGTGCTTCGCATTCTTTTATTGATCGGCAGTTCGCCGAGTTGCATAGCATTCCTTTAGCACCTACTTTGCATCTGGGACGAGTGATTGTACCTAACCATACCCTAGATGTTCGTGAGTTCTGCCCTCGCTACCCAGTTAGGGTAGGTGACTGGATTATGCCAGTGGATTTATTGGCACTACACAAACTAGGTGAGTTTGATGTAGTATTGGGTATGGATTGGTTGACTCAGTATTATGCCACTATTGATTGCACGAACAGAACTGTGACCTTTAGGGAACCGAGTCAGCAAGAGTTTGTTTACAGGGGGTGTCAGAGTTCATTGTTCGCAATGACTATTAGTTCTTCGTAAGCACGACAGTTAATTCGAAGGGGCTGCGTAGCCTATTTGGCTAGCATTTCTGTGAGTGACGGAGGAACCGTCAAGATTAATGATATTCCAGTTGTGCGGGAGTTCGAGGATGTGTTTCCGGCTGAGTTGTCGGGTATGCCACCTGATAGGGAAGTTGAGTTTGTGATTGATCTTGTCCTTGGGACAACTCCTATCTCGAAAGCACCCTATAGGATGGCACCCGCTGAATTAAAAGAGCTGAAGGCACAGTTACAAGATCTTTTAGATAAAGGATTCATTTGACCGAGTGTGTCACCTTGGGGAGCACCGGTGTTATTTGTCAAGAAGAAGGATGGATCTCTTCGATTGTGTGTGGATTACCGAGAAATCAACAAAGTCACAATCAAGAATAAATACCTATTACCCAGAATTGATGATCTATTCGATCAGCTGCAAGGATCGAAAGTATATTCGAAAATTGATTTGCAGTCAGGTTATCATCAGCTTAAGATTAAGCCTGAAGAGGTTTCCAAGACCACTTTTAGAACACGGTATGGGCATTATGAATTCACAGTTATGCCATTTGGACTGACAAATGCCCCAGCAGCCTTTATGGATTTAATGAACCGTGTCTTTAAGCCCTACTTAGACAGGTTTGTGGTCGTGTTTATCGACGATATCTTGATATATTCTCGAAGTGACGATGAGCATGAAAATCATTTAAGAATGGTGTTACAAGTACTTCGAGAAAAGAAATTGTTTGCAAAGTTAAAGAAATGTAAATTTTGGCTTCGAGAAGTAGCATTTCTGGGACATGTAATTTCTGAAATAGGAATCGCGGTGGATCCAAAGAAGATTGAAGCGATTAAAGATTGGCCCAGGCCGACAAATGTTACAGAGATTCAGAGTTTCCTTGGTTTGGCGGGGTACTACCGAAGATTTGTAGAAGGGTTTGCGAAGATGCTACTCCTCTTACTCGACTCACTCATAAAGGAGCTAAATTCCTGTGGAATGAAGCCTGCGAAAGAAGCTTTCAAGAGCTGAAAGAACGGTTGACTACTGCCCCAATCTTAGCACTACCGGTTACCGGAATGGATTATGTGGTTTACAGCGATGCGTCGCTGAATGGATTAGGGTGCGTTCTTATGCAGAGTGGCCGAGTAATTGCTTATGCATCTCGTCAATTAAAGGATTATGAAAAGAACTACCCTACACATGATCTAGAGCTGGCAGCTGTTGTCTTTGCCTTGAAACTCTGGTGTCACTACCTCTATGGTGAGCGTTGCGAAGTTTACACAGATCATAAAAGCTTAAAGTATCTCTTTACTCAGAAGGAATTAAACTTGAGACAACGTAGATGGTTGGAGTTGCTCAAGGATTATGATTTGGCCATCCTCTATCATCCAGGAAAAGCTAATGTCGTAGCAGATGCTTTAAGTCGAAAATCGACGGAAAATTTGGCGATGTCGATAACTATGCAGCCCCTGTTGGTAAAAAAAATGGAGCAGTTGAGTTTGAAAGTTGTAGCTCCTGATGCACCTTGGAGACTTATGTCATTGGTGATGCAACCTACCTTGATCGGTCGAATTAAAGAAAAACAAGCTCAAGATGAGTCTCTACAAAAGATTCGAGCAAAGATCACTGTTGATCCAATTGGCGACTTTCGAGTGGATGATCAGGGATTGCTAAAATTCGGTGATAGAATTTGTGTGCCTGCCGATCCAGATACTAAAGAGGAGATTTTAAAGGAAGCATATCGGACACTGTATACTTTACACCCTGGGAGTATAAAAATGTATAAAGATCTGAAGTCAACTTACTGGTGGCCTGGAATGAAAAAGGAAGTTGCTGATTTTGTGGCCAGATGTTTAACCTGTCAGCAGGTTAAGGCTGAACAACGACTTCCTGCGGGGAAACTACAAAGTTTACCCATACCAGTGTGGAAGTGGGAGAGGGTTACTGTGGATTTTATTGTTGGATTACCTCGCTCACAGGCAGGTTATGCAATCTGGGTAGGGTAATTGTGGATAGATTGACTAAATCTGCCCACTTCATTCCAATTCATACAGTGTGGTCGGGGGAAAGCCTCGCACAAGTGTATCTTGATGAAATTGTGCGATTACACGGAGTACCTGCTTCTATTGTTTCAGATCGAGACACCCGATTCGTTTCACATTTCTGGAAGAATTTCTGGAAGAGTTTACAAGAGGCCATGGGTACTCGATTGGATTTTAGTACTGCTTTCCACCCCCAGAGTGATGGGCAGTCTGAGCGTACCATCCAGACCCTTGAGGATATGTTGAGGGCCTGTGTGATTGATTACCAGGGCAGTTGGCCACAGTTCTTACCAATGTCTGAATTTGCTTATAACAATAGTTATCAAGCAAGCATTCAAATGGCACCTTTTGAAGCCCTTTATGGTAGAAAGTGCAGATCACCACCTCATTGGAGCGAAGTGGGAGAAAGATTAGTTTTGGGACCAGATGTATTGCAAGAAGCTGAAGCTAAAGTTCGACTGGCACGAGAACGTCTACTGACAGCACAAAGTCGACAAAAGAATTATGCGGATAAACATCGGCGAGAACTGGAATTTCAAGTGGGCGATCATGTATTCCTAAAGGTTTCCCCGACAAAAAGGATTAAGAGATTTGGTATTCGGAGAAAGTTGAGTCCTCGATTCATTGGACCCTACGAGGTGTTGGAGCGGATAGGCCCCGTAGCGTATCGGCTTGCTTTACCGCCGAACCTATCGGGAGTACACAATGTATTTCATGTATCTACACTGCGAAAGTATGTTTTTGATCCAACCCACATATTGGAAAGTACTCCAGTGGATTTACGAGAAGATTTGAGCTTTGAGTAACATCCAGTAAGAATACTGGCTCAAGAGGTGAAACGACTTCGAAGCCGCGAAATCTCCTTCGTAAAGATATTTTGGAGCAGTCACGATGAACGAGAAGCCACTTGGGAATTGAAGAGTGCAATGCAAGAGCACTATCCCTACCTTTTTTCGATGGAATCTTGAGATAAATATTTACAAGTTTCGCGGACGAAACTTCTTTTTAGGAGGGGTGAAATGTAATACACTGAACTTGTGCAAATTAAGGAGTTCGAGTGTGTGGAATGGAATATGGAACTATCCTACATGTTCTAAAAGGCTTGGACACATTTTTGGACAAGTTAGAGAGTGATTGGACGGCTAAAAGCAAGAAAGTGCATTGCTGTAGTTTTTTTTCGAAATTTTGCATTGTGTACCGGTACAGCCATCACCCTGTACCGGTACAGCAAGCAGCAGCAGCTGCAGCTGCGTGGCAGCATGGCTATTTTGGTCATTTCACGTCATCTATCCATCCTTATCTCTCCCAGCTCGACCCTGAGGATGCTTATCACCTGTAAGCTCAGAAAAAATAGGGTTTTTAGCTCTCCACTTCTTTCTCTCTCTAGAATTTTCTCCCTCGACATAAAAGTCGCCGTTTTGCGTCGTTTCCGCGTCGCGCTCGTTGCTCGCTGATTGGAGGGCTCAAGGGAAGTTGTTAACACGTGGGGAGAAGGAGTTTTGCTGTGTTGCTGTGAGGTTACTACCAGGAGAAGCTAAATCCCAGCTTTAGAGAGGTAATCGACTCGATTTCTCTCTAGTTTACGGTTTAGTATTGAATTTGGACGTCTTTTAGTTTTGTTGCTTCCAACTGAGTTAGAAATTGTTTACAGCAGTAATGAGAGGTTATTTTGACTGTGAATTACCTACTTTAGCTCAGAGAAAAGTTGTTTTAAAACTTGATGAAGATAAATAGTGAGTTATGCTCTAATTCGAAGCTATATGCGGATTAATGGAGCGAATTGATGCAGTTTGGATTTGTTCCTTCGCAGCATGTTTTCGAACCACTTGGGGCTAATTTGGTGACCAGGGAGACTAGTTTGGAAGGTGTTCCAACTGAGGGTAAGCTGAAATTTCTGTGAGAAAACTGAATTTACAAGATTCCGACTATATCTATTAGTATCTAACGATTTTGATGCCGTTTCGACGTTGTTCGCAGCGAGAGTGTGATCGACTCTTGGAGTAACTTTAGCTGACTTGTGAGAACTCTTGAAGACTCAACTTGAGGTATTAAGCTAGTCCGAAGCAGGGAATTAAGTTATAACTGTGTACTATGTGTGATTGGAGCCGAAATTGGATTATTAAGTAATCGTTTCAACGCGGTTTTGATGCTTTGTTTTCAGCAGGTCCAGAGACTGTGTGAGCTGAGTTGAAGCTTCTGTTGGGCTATTTTGGAATTAGTGATAGGTGGGTTTGACCTAACCAGAGCAAGTGAAGCTCCCCTATGTTCTATATGTCACTTTAGAATGGACTTTGTAGTGCACTTTTTGCGACTATGTGATTGACACGAGTTTGGACATTTTTGCCACCATGTTTGATATGTTTGACATTGTATCTTTATGAAGTAGAGATGAAGTAGAGAGACTGCATACATAAAAGTATTTATGATCATGTCTAATACTGTAGAATGACTTATGAACAAATGTAGGATGCACTTATAAAGTAGAGAACAATGACATTCCTTTAACTCTAAAGTAGGGAACTATGACATGCTTATGACTATGTTGACAATGCCATGTGATTTAGCATTACTCTTACATGTTTACAATCTAGTGGATACTAGCTCTGGTTACTATTTGTGTATTGAAATTCCGATCAGAGGATCAAGGGCAAGAACATTGCAAATGAAACCATGATAATTGAGACATGTGGACAATGGAACATGCTTGCTTACCATCGTGCTCATTCGCATACGCTTGTGAGGGTCGCTCCCTACAAGCCGGCACTCCGGAGTTGGCCTACGCGACAGTTGCTCGCCCGTGCGGGATTGGGTGCCGAAGTGGATTGCCGTGGGGAGTGCATATTACCACGGGCCATTAGGCGTGGCGCAAGTCGGGCTACCTTGGGTAGATCCTGATGAATAAAGGAAAACTCTATTGAGGTGAAAGTACTAAATGATAAAGGACAGTAATGAATGCTTACTAGTTAAAGTGTATAGTAGCTATTTTCACACTCGTGCTTATATTCATGTTTATGTTCATGGTTACAGAAGTTGCTATATTTCTATTATACAAATGATTCATTACTGTGGAAAGTTATTACATGTTAATTACATGCTCATTACCTGTTAGCATCATACTTATATTTCATGCCATTATCGTCTTTGCTTTCATTCAGTATATCATGAGCCTAATGGTGTAATTCGCCGAGGCTGGCGGCTTACCCACTGTGAACTATTGTTTATAGTTCTCATACCCTTTTTGGTGGTTGTTTTTACAGAGTCATCTACAGGAGAGGTTAGGGATCGTGGCAAGGGAGTCGCGTCTAGCTAGGCATTGCTAGGAGCGTGCTAGTTTATCACCTTGCTACTTGGGTTGCCGCCGAGGGTGATGTCCCTATATATAAAGAGACCACCATTGTACCTATCTTTTGTATACTTCGTGATGTGTATATTTACTCCTTGGACAGATATTATGATTGTGATACTTCACGTTTTGTTGAGTTTGTGGATTATATACTTCTTGTTCTATTGTTAATAGTATTTGTGACTTTTACTATACTCTGATATCAGGATAGGATTGTTTTATATTTTTACTCCTATCGACTTGTTTCTTGTAGACGCCTTATATACTGCAGGTGTATGGCGGGTCTGTGCACGTACCGAATATGCTTCCGCTAGTACCCGAGCGTGACAGTATTTAAAGTTTATCCTCTATAATATCAGAAGGGCCGATTATAAAATTAAAATTTTTAAAATGACTAATGAAAAAAAAAAAAAAGAGCTAAAAGCCTTTCCGTGGGCGATTATCACGCTGCCTGTACTACAGGTGGTACCCGGCGTATCCTCGCTGTCATCCGCGGTGTGATTGCACACTTCGTGCTTCTGCGCGCAGGACCCAAAAAAAAAAAAAAAAAAAAAGGAGAGAGAGTAAAGCGGCAGATTCCCTATTCCATTAATCAATTCCTTTTTGCGTCTCTTTCCACTCTTCTCTTCCTTTTTTTTTCTTCTCTCCTTTTAATTCTCCTTTTAGTTTTCGTTTCTTTCTTTCTTTCGGGCTATGAGCGTGATCTAATTGCGCGGGATGTCCAGAGGATCCCATCGCTCGTCTCCGCGAGATATCCTCTGCGATGCGCTCGCGGGCGCCTCCGCTGGTACTCCCATTGCTTCTTCCATGCCTTTTTTTTATTTATTTATTTTTTTTTTTTTTTTGGTTTTCTTTTGAGATCGTGAAAGACTTAGTATTCCTTTTCTTATTGCGTTCAATATAAATAATAATAATAGGAGAATAAGATATTGATCAACAATTTAAGTTTCAGGTACAAATTGAAAATTGTTAAAATGTAAATCATTTTTTTTTCTATACCAATTACATGAGCACTTGATAAATATTCAAACTGAATAATTGATCGAAATAATTAAATTAATTTTGAATTTTAAATAAAATAGTTTATAATTAGGTAAACTTCAAATACCATATTCCAGATTTTACACTTTCTCACTTTAGTACCCTATATTTTAAAGTGTATCACTTTAGTACCATGTGATTTCATTTTTCTCTTTTCGTCAGTTCCTACGTTAACTTTTCGTTAAATCATATACAAAATACTTCAGATACCCTACATGTGGTTTATTGAATATTCAATTTAGTATCATTCAGTTTTAACTTTGTTACGGATTTAATTAAAAAAATTTGTGAAAGAGATAATAAAAAGAGAAAAATAAAATTACAAGGTATGAAAGTGATACATTTTAAATCATAGAGCACTAAAGTGAGAAAGTACTGTAAAGATAATATTTGAAATTTTTTCTATACAATTTAATAAAGGGTTTTTCCGTAAATTTACTTCTCAGCATTGTGGGCGGGATCTCAAAATTGCGCTCCAAGCCCGCGCCACGGAGACCATTTCTTTTCACAACGGCTCCATGATTGACATGTAGAATTACAACATTGCCCCTACTTTTTAAGAAAAATTACTAAAATGGTCCCCCATTCATTCAAATTATTTATACCTTTCCTGGTAACACCTTTACAAGCTTAACTCCTAATAATAAATAAATTACTGAAATAATTTTACTTTCCTGCCATTGTAAATTATTCCTGCACCTCGTGTATAATTACATCTCATGCGCCATGTCCTACACCACGGCAAAAATCTTATAGTATGATCATGATGTATGACGTTCAAACAGTACAAAAAAAGTAAAGCTTAAAATTTAGACACCAATTTATTTTTAAATTAAATATGGCTCTTCTCTATCATTAACATCTGGAACAATTTATGTCAAATTTAATTTTGGTTTTGCATTTTTCATTTTATGTTTTCCACGCAGTAATTCAGTATATATTTTTTTGTTTGGTTTTAGATTTTTATAAAACTAATCATTAAATAGGGAAGTGGTCCATTGTGTGTAAGTACACCAGGTTTACGCAACATACTCAAAATATTTTCCCTCCATGTAACCGGTGCAAACTCTATGAACGGTCAAATATCACGTCGAAATTACCCACAATAATACTGAATATTACAACACCGCCACTGCGGCCTTATCGTTCATTTTGGGCTTCAGTGGCAAATCCGTGAATAACTAGTAATCGAAGGGCAAATATACCGCTGCGTAGTTCCCCCCCACACACTTCTTTTTTCGAATCACCGCTCCTGTTTCTTTTTCTTATTTTTAAATTTCCTTAAATTGTGGAATCAGCAAAAAAACAAAAACGAAAAAAACAGAGGAATCGGAGAGAAAAGATCTCTGCGAAATCGGAGAGGAGCTCAACGGTAACATTCGCTCGATTCCTCCCACTTCAGTTTTAGATCCAATTAATGTGAATAAATCGCGTTTAATTTGCCTAATTGTATTCATTTATTGCATTTTTAATCTCTGTTTGTTTGGTTTCTCTCACAAAAGAGGGGTTTTGATTTAGTAGCTTCTTGGATTTGGAGAGGAAGGAGGTCGAGAAGAGTGCCCTAATTCTTGTGGTATTTTTTTTTTACTCTTTTTGTAATTATGATTTATTGCTTATTTTTTTGACACCCAATGGTGATCTGATTACTATGGAAGCGTTTCGATTTGATGCGGTTTTTCTATTAGGGTTTCTTTTTCGCGATCTCTCTATTGGTTTTTCTGCGTGTAATGTTTCACCAACTTTTTTTTTTGGATTATAGGGTGGATTTTGTTAATGCCTACAATCTGTTCGACCATTTTAGTGACACAAATTTGTTTCTTTTTTCGCACAAATTTTGCACTTTTTCTTCGGTGCGGCGCATTCTCTATAGTTATTGATTGTTATTGTAGCACTCCTTAAATGCTTATCTGTAAGCTTTTGATACCAGTTTCAACTTTGTCTTCTCGAATTGAACCCAATTCCAAATGATTCGAGAAGCCTTGTTATTATCTAATTGTCATAGTATATGTTTAGAAACCTAATTCTTTCAAGTTTTGAAGAATTTTTCAATTCAGGTAGGTGAAAAGGTTTCAACTTGAAGTGAGTTAGTATGCTTCTGATGGGCGAATCCTTGTAGAGTTTAAAAGATGCGAAGGTTCTTTTCATTCAGATCATCTGCAGCCAACAATGGTTGTACAAATGTGGTTCCCCCGACTTCCAACCACAAGAAGAAGGATGCAAAGACTACAGCAGGAGAAACGCTTTACGGGGGCTCTCGAACTCCTGAGGAGTCAAGCTTCAAATCACGAAAAAGGTATCCGAAGAGTGAGGAGTCGTCGAGCCCACATCTCCGTAGGAGCCTTTCGTTCTCTTCTCCGGCTGCTTACGGTGGTTTCGAAGTAGGTGAACAGAACTGTATGGGTGATCTCAGTGAATCCTCAGAAACTTGTCGCAGAGAAACTCATCATTTTGGAGAATGCCCTGTCCAGTAAGTGTTTTCATAAAATCTTTGTGTACCTACTTTATGTTCTTTTGCGTCTTTTCATGTATTTTTGATGTCATCTTTGAATATACATAAACTTTAAACCTAGATTTGTACCATCAATCTGGGCGATGGGACCCGAGAAACTTTTGTGAATTGTTTGCTATTGATAGAGCCTGCTAAGCATTTTGGGACATGGAAACCAATTTGTATCCAAATCAACTTTCGACGCATAAGGTTTTGCGTTTAATAACTGTTCACGTGCATATCATTATCTGTATTTGGTGTAAAATTAATGACACATACATGGGTTGAGCACAATCCTACATTATTTGATTCATATTCACCTTTATTTGCAACTTCAATCTTCTTCAATGTTATTAGATAGGCTGATTTGTAGAAGGTGATCAAATGTCAGTTGATCCTCCTTAAAATGTGCAAGCCAATAATATCACCTAACTTATTCCCATTGCTATATTATACTGGCCCAGATCCGTGCATTTTATTTATGCAGCATCTCCATTCGAAGCACTTCGTTGAAGTTACACTGTATGGCAGGCATTGCGCTGTCCAAAAATGTTTCTTTCTTTCTTCTTTAACTCTTTGACGCTACAAACTGCAGCAAACATTCTCTAGTTCTAAGAACTGCTATTATTAATTTTGAGTTTTTCATTTTGTGCAGCTGCCATTCATCGACCCCAGAAAGGCATGCGGGAAAGAGAGGGAACAATCTCACCGAGGTCCGGAAGTCCTTAGAAGCTCATGAATTTGATTCTCCTTGCTCGAGAGGTTACCTATGTTCATCTGGAAACTCCTCTTACAGCTCTCCTATAGCACTAAGATGCGGCCCCATTCATAAATCCAATTTCTCTAACAACAATGAAGTGCTTGACCTCTACATTGACGGAGAGCAGGATGTGATCAACAAACCAAGTGAGACTCGTGGGAATTTCTCTAGAGCAGTAAATGATGGTACTCTATCAGGAAAGCCTCCAGTTTCCATTTTGGGAAAGCCGCCACGAGCTCAGTCCACAGCACCATCTTCACCAACTTCCACTAAAGACAGCCTTAGGACCTATTCATTCAGAGATGATGTCAGGATTGCCTTCGCTGCCAAAAATTTGAGAAGGAATAACGAGAGACAGTCACATTTATTCACTGGAAAATTGATTAAGTTACGAGATCATGAATCAGAAACCACCACCACCATTGAAGATATATACGAGGATACATCTGAGGAGTTGCACGGACCTCGAGGGCAAACTTGCTATTTGGAAAATGGTTCTTTGAGCCTTAGGCCAGAGAAGTCATCTGATTCTTCACCGGAGGAACAAGATACGGATGAGAAGTTACTTAGAAAAGCTAAAGAGATGGAAGAGAGGTTCACGCGAGAAAATTCTGAGATTGAATTACTTAGGAATAAGGGTTTAAGCTTGACGGAATTGCTTCAAATGATTCAGGATATGAATGAGGATAGGAAGTACCTTGCGCTGGAGCTATCCTCACAGATTAGGTCCCGTCTAGCTGAGAGATTCTCTGCTAAAGAGCAGTATAAACAATCGAAGGTGGAATTGGATACGAGAACAAGGAGGCTTGAGAAGGAGAAGAGTGAAGTGCAGTTGACTTTGGAGAAGGAGTTGGACAGAAGGTCAAATGACTGGTCACAGAAGCTTGTGAAATTCCAGACTGAAGAACAGAGGCTGAGGGAGAGGGTAAGAGAACTCGCAGAGCAAAACGTTGCACTTCAAAGAGAAGTTTCTTCACTTCAAGCAAATGAAGCTGCAGCACATAGTAGGTTAATGAACTCGGAAACTCAATGTAAAGAACTCACAGCTACAGCAGAGGAAGTGCAAAAAAANAAATTGGCCCTGTCAAAAATTTATTTGCAAAAATGGCCCTGGCCCCGCCACGTCAGCGCCACGTCAGCGCCACGCGGGCGGGGCTGGGCCAGATGGTTAAGTTGAACACGGTGAACCATTCACCGTGTTCAATACAAAGTTTTTGTATTGGACACGGTGAACCATTCACCGTGTTCAATACAAAGTTTTTGTATTGGACACGGTGAACCATTCACCGTGTCCAATACAAAATAGCTAAGATCGAAATATTTGTATTGGACACAGTGAACCATTCACCGTGTCAAATACAAATAATTGGACACGGTGAATGGTTTACCGTGTCTAATACAAATACCTCCAACTTAGCCATTGTTGGGGTATTTGTATTGGACACGGTGAACCATTCACCGTGTTCAATACAAAGTTTTTGTATTGGACACGGTGAACCATTCACCGTGTTCAATACAAAGTTTTTGTATTGGACACGGTGAACCATTCACCGTGTCCAATATAAAAATCTTGTATTGAAACACGGTGAATGGTTCACCGTGTTCAACTTAAATACCTGGGCCCGCCTTGCCCGCGTGGCGCTGACGTGGCGCTGGCGTGGCAGAGGCAGGGCCATTTTTGCAAATAATTTTTGGACGGGGTTATTTTTGTAAATAAAATTTGTCAGGGGGCTATTTGCAAAAAAACCCCCTAGAATAATAGGTCCAATCAACTTTAAATGAGATCACTTCACAGAATTCAATTCGATCTAATCAAATAGCTATTGCACGACATAGATGTACCTAGATTTAAATACTATAGAAAACTACATTCAGAATTTCAGATCCATAAAATTGTTAATTATAAACCAATTGGATCAGAAGTTCACTGTAAAATAATCTTATGAAGAATTTATGAAGTTAAGATATTGTTAGAGTTTTGTGTGCTTGGAGCCAAAGCATTAGTTCACACCCAATATTATTAACATCCATCAGTAGGATGGATACATAGTTTTGGGTATTGAAGAGTGGTACAAATTAAGAAAGAATACAACAGCAATAGATATTTATTATGACATTTTAATGAATCTAGAAAGGGAATAAAGGTCTGACTCATGGCTATGGTGAAGAGAAATATAGGAGAACATCTGAGGAAGAAAGAGAGTAGAAGACAATCCACCTTCTTGGTGATGATTGGGGAGTAAATGGTGGTTCGATTGGATTGCCTATAAGGT
>NW_017891672.1:0-14441 GCF_001540865.1 Ananas comosus | reverse complement strand
GTTGTGCGAAGGTTGATGTGATAGTTGACCGTGGCTATTGAGGTATCAGGTGATGAAAGTGATTTGGATGACCTTTGAGCTTATGGCAAGCCACGTGGAATTCGAGGATTGAATTGGGGTGCTGCGAGGATGGGCATCTCACGTTAATTAATGTTTAGTGCGGAATTAGAGCACTTACGATGAAGCGAGTGCCCGATGATATTGACTTTCTTAGCGCAAAGTCGGGTGCATTGATTTGGGAATGCCATTCTTGGAAGGGGACAGTAAATGCAAAAGAAGGTTTCCTTGTTGCAAGTGCACCAAGTTGGGGGTTTGAGAGCGCAGTAGAGTCGTCGAGGTTACATCGACTTGCGCTAATGGCTGCGGAGACCCGTGAATGCACTTTGCGAGGAATGCACTTGCCAAAGCTTGGATGCGTTTGGTATTAATGAGCTCGTATTTATGCCTCTTGGATAGTTCCCAAGAGTGAAACCCCTTCGAACGGATAAAGTGCATTTTAGTGCCTCTAATTGCTCGACAGAGCTGAATTGAGGGATGTGGTTTGAGTTTGCTGGACGTAAAACTTTTTTAAGGGGTGCGAGATGTAATATACTGAACTTCTATTATGCAAGTTACGATATATGTTAGTCTTAGAAAGCCATTGGGAATCATTCCGGCGAAGCTCAGGCGAGCTTTCGGGGTGCTTCGTGCCGATTAGGGCGCGGAAAACGGACCCGAAGGCTATGATGACCATTGGCACTAAAATCCGGATAGCGTGGATTGAACAAATGATGAAAACATGTTTGAAAATGTTTGAGATCTCGGTTCGATTTTGAACGAATCGGATGTCAAACGAGGCGAAACGAGGCGAAAACGGAGTGAAAAGGGACAAGGCTGAAAATGCTTGAAAATTGGCATAGATCTTGGAAAGTTTCTCCCATTTCGGGGACGGTCTCTCACCGCAAAGACCGGTCTCAGACCCGAAAATGCCAGTTTGGGGTTGATTGCATGTTGTAAATTGGGGGAGTTGGCTATGTAGTGGCTCTTTCTTTTCCTCTTTCTACACTACACAACACACATAATGGTTTGGAGAGAAAATCCGTCCCTCTCTCTAGAATGCCCATTTCTCTCTCTTAGAAGTGGATCAATAAGGAGGAGGATTGTGGAGAAGCGCAGGACAAAGAAGATGGAGCTTCTTTCATCTCCTTTCCTTGGAGCCATAACATGTGAGCAGCTTCTTGAGGTAAGCTTCTTGCGAGCTTTATGTGTTGATCTTTAGGGTTAAGTTTTATACATGCTAAGATGATTTTTCATGGAATCTGTAGCTGCCTAAATAATGCGCAAGTTTATACTTGATTCATGAGATGACATTGAGTTTGCTATTAATTGCATTAGGGCTCCAAAAAGAGGGCACTTTTTCTTGTGAGGGGTTTTGATCTCAATTGACCCTATATACAAACTATTGGGAGTCGTATGTTGTAACGAACGCAAGTTGGTGCGCACCGGTTCGACAATCCGACAGCGGTACGTACGCGAAAGTTATTGAGAAACAAATCTGTGTGCTACATAATCATCTTATTGTGTGTGTGTTGTGTAATAGACTGAAAATTGCTTATAAGCTAATTGTGACTAAATTAGTCACAATAATGCTAAAATGGAGATTAAGTGTTTTTAAACTTAATTAGAGGTTTGAAAACAGCAATTGACACATTTTGGAAGTGTGACAAGAGACGCGAATGGAATCGAAGTGGTTAAAGACCTCCAATTGCTATTGCTACTCTAAAGCTGAAATTTTTAGTCTATTTGGTCAAAATGATCAAATTAATACAAAATTGAAAATTAAATGCTTCCAAATTAAATTGATAGCTTGTAAGGGTTTATTAGCATCATTTGGAAGCCATTAGACGTGTTCGAAGCGAACTAGACGTGCAAAACGGTCTCAAATTGATGCTGCCAAGTTCCTGTTAGTGCAGGGACCAAACTGCGAACCTGCAGGGACTGGATTGCGAACCTGCAGGGACTGATCTGTGAACTGTTAGACTGCAATGCACTTTAGCAATTTTCAGGGGCTAAGCTGCAATTTTTTGGTCTTATCCCTTTAACCCTCATGTTTATCACTTGTCTAAGAACATAGTTTCCACTCCCCAGCCCTCTATAATTTATAATTCACCCTCACGTTCTCTCTCTAAAACTTGGTTGAGGTTGGTAGAGAGTAGTGGCAGCAGGGGTGAAGTGCAATTTTGTAGTTTTGGAGGGTTAAAGTGATAATTGTCCATCCTTATCACTTAGCCCAGGTCACTTACGTATTCCTATGTAACAGGATCTCTCTCTCTCTCTCTTCTTAATCTTTTTCTTTCTCTTTTTCTCTCTAGGCGGATTGATGCTCGGAGAAGTAGCTGCGGCTTGGTGAAGTTGGGCGCCCAGATTGAAGGGGTGGAGAGAGCCTTGACTTAAAAAGCTGTGAAGGAAGCTTTTGGAGCTAGGAAGAAAACTGTGGGAGAAGCCTCGAATTGAGGTGAGTTTAGAGAGGGTATTAGTGACAATATAGATATATAGGGGCTGAATTAAAGTGAAGTTGAAAGAGGTTGTGTTGTTCCTGGTTTAAAAGTAGTAGGTTCACATATTGAAAAAAAAAGGGTTAAGTTATGGATTCTAATTGCTGAAAATTAATGTCAGGAAAACTTAGGCATGTTGCTATGTTGATGCTTTAATTAAGGAAGTTTGGAGCTGCTATGTTGGTGCCTTAATTAAATATTGCTGAAGTTGCTGCTTTGAGGTAAGGTAATTGCTCAAGTTCTGATTATGGATCAATTACTTACTTTATAAAGAGGCTAATTTGAAGGAATATGGCTATTGAGCTAATTAAACCCCCAAAATAAGTTTGATAATTATGAACTATGTATTAGTGGAAGTGCAATTAGGAATAAGTTGATTTTCCCCTGTTTAAGATTATCAAGATTGCTCCACTAGCAGTATGAGCAATAGAATTGCTAATAGAATATAAATAATGAAGATAATGGTTCTATGTTGATAATTAAAGTTAAGGTTAAATTGAAGGCGTACAAAACATTGAAATATTTTAGTATATAGATACTATATTATATATATATACTATATATATTATATATTAAGATATTACATATTGAGATTAATTAGTAGCAAACATCTTAAAGAGTTCCTTGATTGTTAAAGAAGCTACGCGGACAGGGCGTTCCTTAAATACTAAAGCTTCGAATACTAAGAATCTTAAATGAAAATAGTCCTAAATGCTAATATATATATAATATATATTATACACAACACATAGTTGAGTAGAAAATGCATTTTAGTAAAATTGTATGTGACTCTAGTCCAAGCTCTTCAATTCTTCTATGAAGTAGTTTAAACATGCCTCGAAAGTCTAAATTGACAATTTCGACCCCAGACGTCGGCGACCTTCCCACTCGCTTTCATTGCAATACGGTAGAGACCGCTTCTAGTTCCATTTGCATTGCAGTTCTGGCCGAGAGATAGTCGTGTTGACGATTTCGAGACGTTGATCTTATTGATTGACACCACTACAGGTGGGTGGCGAACTATCCGAATCCTTGAATCACTCTTTCTACTTCTATCGATTATTCTGTATTCTGAGCATATTACTATTTGTAGTTCATGCATATATAGGGTTGTTTGTAGTATTGTGTAAGTGAAAATGCTAAAATTACTATTCAACAGATGAGAACTTGTGACCTTAGAATGTGGACATAGAACCCTTATCAGTTGATGGACTATATAACAATAGTGAACTGTGGTGACATTCATAACTAGAGATTTGGAAAGCATTGAGAAATAAAACAGAGTGAAACTAGCAATAAAGAGCTAGTTAGAGTTAAAGTGTGGACATTGGCTATTATTAAATCCTCTAAGGAAGATCAGATCTTTCTCACACTAGTCTGTTTTAGCTTGGATGGTGGTCGCTGCGGCCAGGCATGCCTCGGAGAGTTGCGATCACTGATGGCGCTAATAGTAATGCGGCCTTGGATAAGTATCGTATCCTAGCCTGTTCCTAAACAGACCGGTCCGTCGGACGCAGCTAGGGCCCGCCAGGGATTGAGTTCGAGTGAGTGCCTGTTAATCCAGCATGTTTACTAGATGATTGATTAATTCTGGGTAAAAGCAGCAATGCATATTTACAGTTTCACAGTATATCGTCCTATTCAGCTTTGTGCAGCCATTGTAGGTTTTATGAATATATAGTTTGGTTTACTATTTGGCTTTACTTTCTTGTCTACATATGGCCTGAGCTAGACCTAGTGTGAGTCGCGAGGTCGCCGCGGACGTAACCACACTGGGACTTTTCTGTATTCTCACACCACTGAACCCATAAGCAGGTCATCCAGTCGCGAGCGGTGTGGGCCGAGGCCGTCGGCAGAGCCCTGCAACCCTAGCTAGTTGACACCAAGTATAGAGTTGTTACCATTTTGATTTCACTGTGATACAGTTTTGATGTTACAGAAAACCTTAGTAAATGAGTGTATAAAAGAGGCACGTAAAAACTAAATGTTTCATTAAGTAAAGTTTAGTTTAAACAGTTTTAAATTACAGTGAATTTCAGATAAGCTACGTTAACTATCCACCTTGTGTTTTGTTGGGCTCTGCCCTCGTGCAATGCCATGATATGAAATGTTATCCTCTGTGAAAATTGTTTATTTCCTTTATACATGTACCCGTTGTTTGACTTGAGCCTCTCGCGGCGAGCACGAGGACGGTTCTTCGCGTTCTGGCGTCTTGTACGGCCCGAATCGACCAAATTGGTCAGAAACGGGGTCGTGACAACAACTCACACAACCACATTTGTTCTGGAATTCAAGTCAACAACTCTCCATCGATAAGAGCTACCGCCAATCGCTCTCTTTTGGTCTTCACATTGGTGCTCAACAGGCCACCAATACAGTAGCCACAGCTCTAAACCTGTCTCACATACGCGTTAGCGCTCTCGCTCGCAAGCGTAGAGACCCAATCATCGACTGGGGGGAAATTCTCATTACTTGGGAATTCGCAAACACAACTCCAACGCAGGAGGCACTAAAATCCCAAACCATTACAAATCCTTGGTTGGGTCATAATCGTACTCTCAGGTATCTTCTCAATCTCATTACACGCTCATCGAACAATGCTGTCACTAAGCGGCTCCTATGCACCTAGTCGAGCGGACACTAGCCCCACGAGTGATTCACCCCCCCGCCCCCTTGGCACTTCATACTGGGCAATGCCAAGTTGCTATTGCCGAACAAACTCACTCGCGATCATATTCGCACCTCACCGAGTACCTGTCCTCGACGCGTTTGTACGACTACTATAAGCGTCTACAACAAGCCTGCGGTTTTGCGCATCTTGTCGCACCCCGCAATGCCAACGCGGTCTCACTCCAGAGGGACCTGGTTCTCTCGGGACCGTCTCTCCCCCAGGGACGGTCCGTCAGAAGAGCCTGTTTCTTGGACTTAGCTAATTTGTTTCCTACTGCTAGGGCTTCTCACGCGTCTCGGGAGCGGGGGTCTTGCTCCAGCAGGAGTCCAGTCCCGAGATGCCAAAAACTGCCAGTTGCAGATTTTGATTCTAACTCTCGAAAACCTCCTCAATACCACTTACTCTTCTAACCCTTCGGTCTTTCGAAGCATAGCAACCTCGCAACTTCGGTCAATTTGACTAAAGTTCGAACATTTACTTTTCCGAATTTCTTCGGCAATCATCACATTCTTGGTCCTTTTACTACTAGCTACTACATTAGATGAGTAGTAATTTAACTATCATAAACTCATGCATGTGGACGGCTACCAACTTTACATCATCCGTAACATCACTATACACTGCCTAATAACTCATACGTTGCCACGCACGTGTCAGCAGCAGGTCCTTAACAAGTGTGATCGCGTGTCCATAGCCACTTGTGCCTCCCGCCGCGGAGCCCTCGATTGCATCACTGTCATCCGCTCGCTCTCGCCGACCGGCCGCAGGTGCACAAGCCCACCGGCGCTTGTCCCGGAAGAGGAAAAAGCCATGTGCGCCAAACACTAATGGCCCGCTATCACCTTGGCGGTACATCATCTCGGCATATGGCCTGGCGCCCACAACGATACATCTTTCCATCACGCAGCGCACAACTCGCGCCTGGTGGGTACACCACAAATCACACAACGGGGAGGCATTCGAGTACAGAGGACGTCTTCGCAGTTGGCGCCTAGAACCTTGACTGGTCCCACGTCCGAACTGATTCGACAACGGCCTCACCCCTCCCCGCTCATGTTATGAGATTCGCGCTACCTCCAATTGCACGAAAGCCTCGCCATTCGCTCTGCCACACAATGCTCCGGTCCAAACACTCTCGCGAAGGCTTGTGAGCTGAGGATTTGACACTTCTCGTAAATATCTTGCGTCGAAAGGTCCACTAAGAACACAATCGCCATTAATCCTTCGTCATCCCGTACTTACAATCCCGGAACAATTCACGCAATACGGGAGAATTCCACGTTCATATTTCCCCTAACACGCAGCGCGTTCTCCTGCCGCAGCCTTACTGAATTGTACCTGAACTTTCTCTTTCACTGTCGGGGAAAGGTAAGCTGAGAAATGAGCCAATCTCCCGAAACTCATCCCACATGCTATAGGAGGAAGATAGGCATCGTTCCGCGAATGCATTTTCCCACACACCTGTCGCCGATGTCGCTTCAAGCATAGCAGACGGCTAGGAGCTACCTTGTGTCCCGCTCCAATTGCCTACAGGTCTTCTCTCTAAACGTCTCTATGGAATCAATGCCACATATACACAATCAGGGATCGACATTCTCTCCAATCCGAATGTAGGCGGTATCAAACTTACGAAGGTTCATGATGGGCGCCAAAAGCCCTCTTTTCCGCCCTCCCGCCAATTGCACTTTCGGGGAGTCGGATTGCCCGACCCCGACGGAACCATCTCTGCTTGCAAGCCCCTGCCCGTCTCGACGAGCCGCAATGGCGCAGCCACTAGCTGCTCACAGTCTCTTGGAGTCTTTGATCCGTTCTTCCTGGCGCCATAGGGCAGCCTCCTTGTGACGCTGCACTACGCCTACAAGCATTCCGCAACTGCTCACGGAGCTCCGAGTTCCTCTCGCTCCGGATGCTCAGGGACATCATTGTTCGCACATCCTCGTGTCGATCTAGCGAAGATCGCCTACGCAGGTGCAATCGTATCCCTGACACATGACAACGTCGATTAATTCTCAACCTCGAGCGAGTCACAAAACAATTGAACATTGAGCCCAAATCGGCGCGAAAGTTATACGAGGGCGTCCTATTCTCATCAACTTCGGTTTTCATATTGATCTACGCCAACATGACACCACTCGGTTGAAATAAAACACTAATCTCTTTTTTTTGAATACTCTTCACTCCATTATAGAGGTTTACCCACTACCCAATCGATTAACGCTCTTCGCACAGCACGTTCTCCAGTTCGCGTCGTGACTCAACGAGCCCTTAATCTCTTGGTTTACCTATCACTAGGGTCATACTAGCAGTCAAACTTAACAATTTCTTTATATGTTTCATGTTCTTTTTCAAGGCTCTTTCCAAATGTACTTTATATGCTCTGTACATCTCATCTGTCACGCGCCCGAGCCCATGGCCTCCTTATGGTCGGTATTCGGGCACGGCCAACAGACAGCCGGAACGGACAGGGTTTTCCTGTACCGGCGGACAGAGTCTCCCCTGTACGTTCAAGCGCGTCGCAATTCATACACAATGCTACGAATGTCCAACACAGAGAACACATATTCACAAAACAAAGATTGCATAAGGAAGTTCAAACATAAATCTACTTGATATTCCAATCATTCATCTCACATATGTAATTTTGCATTCACAATTACATCATTTTACATTGATACCTACAACTGTCCGATCTATACAATCAAGTCTTATACAATACTTATTACACACATTAGTTCTTACAAAATTATTACATTTTGGTTCTTTGACATTTTATAACCCCTAATGAAGCCGACTCAGGGGTCTGCTCATCTGGTCTCAGGGTAGGGCGCTCCACTACGGAGCTACGCCCTGTTCCTCGCGCCGCCGCGCCGCTCGCGTGTGAACACTTAAAACCCCGAAGGCAAGTGGGGGTGAGCAACATAACTCCATAGGTTCCACGTGGGTACGGACCCACCACAGGGAGAGCTACGAGCCATCAGGTCGAAAGGAAGGCAAACAACATGTTAGATCAACTAGCACTAGATATGAAATTCATAAATCGCTGCAACCTCAACATTACGATGTTTTTGCCTCACAACATTGCAATATTGCAAAAGTTAATGCCAATACATATATAGATTAATTGGCTTTCTACAACTTTATTCTTAATCCATTCTCTTACTTTTACCATTCTATTACTTTTACTCAGCTAATCTTTAGCATTAACCCTTCTTTATTCTTATACCTGTGCATTCTTTAGCATTAGCCTTTCTATATTCTTGATCTTCATTCTTTATTGCTTTAACGCTTTTCTAGGGTAATCACACTTACAATAATTATACACAATTAGCCTTTCTTTCCTAGGGTTTACTTTACCTAGCCAACTTTTGGCCCATCCGGACTCGGCGTCTTGGACGTAATCAACATGCGCGATAGGCCGCCTCGTGTCCGCGCTCTGAGGTGAAGAACTTGCCACATACACACCTCAGGCCTATCAATCACAAAAACCACACGTCGCCAACGGGTCGCGCCAGAGCTGCGTACTACTACTGTCAAGCGGATCCCACGCTGGAGAGGAACATGCGCGGCATACACTGCCGAGCCGAGATCCCCGATAGGAGAGAGCGACATGCCACATGCCACCCTAGCGCATTGTTCTGTGCTCATTAACAAGCCATCAAGTTTCCGGCGGTGGAGAGGAATGCACGGCCACATGCACCGTCGCTGCAAGAAGCTTATCGAGCTTTTTGTAATGCGTGCACGACCGCAGCCGTTGCACTAGCAGCAGAGGATTCCGGAATCCACTTTACATTATCAAGGGTTGGTTCCTCACCCTATGTCGTACGACCGTATCTAGTGTCCAAGCCTTTACTCAACTAAGTTAATACATATAGGTAATGTCATATTTTTGCATAGCCTAGGTTACATTAACACTAGTTCAACATTCTTAATCACCTAGGTTCATTTGATCTAGGTTCTACTAATCACTTACATTAAACCTGGTGGTTATTTGACTCTAGTTCATGGCCACGTCGATCTATAGGTGCATTTATGTCAAACTTACACACATCCTTTACTTAGCATACTTAATCTTATGCATTATGCATGCTTTCTACTTTATGCATTTTAACAGATTCGTCACAATTGGATCATACATTAGCTCATATGTTTACACTAACATACATCTCAACCATGCCCTAACATTTTACTCATGCTCTTCATCAAACTTCTATAACATGTCACAAGCATTAGCTCTAGCGTATCTTACATTATGTCAATTATGCATACTTTTAGCATTTCCTATTATGACAACAATACATTCTCACATACATTCATTATATGGATCATTACTTGGCACATATTACAGTCGCATTACTTAACATTCCTACTCACATGCATTCATTCGCTTATGCATCTTATCATGGCATTGTATACATTTTATTAGCATCATTATGGTGCTATCTACTTATACATTTCTTATTACGCATTTCTTACTTAACATTCACTTATCATGCATCAATAGTGAAATACACTACACTTGACATGATGGCGACCTATCGCTTCCGGTAGCACAACCCACCTCTTTAACGCTTTCCGATTGCTTGTCGTCAACTTGCACATCGGCCTTCCCGCGGCACCCGTGACCCGGTTTGGCCCAACACTCTGCGCGACCACTCCGAACGGCCACCAATCCGGCGATCGTCTGTTCGGGAGTTTAATTCCCCGACACCACGATTCGCTCCGATCGACAGTTTTCATGATTTTTGGAGCTTATCCGCGGTGCTGCGGCTATCTGTAAGCAGGAAACAGATTGTTTCGTCATAAGACTTCGCGTACGCGTCGTCGGATTGTTTTCGAACCGAGCGCACCACACGCGCGTTGGTCGTTAACGCCCAATTAGGTTTGTATAGGTTGCAATTGAGATCAAAAGCCTCACAAGCAAAAGCCCTCTTTTTGGAGCCCTAAGATGGCAATTATATGCAAAATACTCGCAATTCATCTCATGAAATAATCAAGTTACATAAACATCTATTAGCATTGCTAAGATGTCATTAAAATCACTTTTAAGTATAAAACCTAACCTAAAAGACTACCATTAAAGCTCCAAGAAGCTTACCTCAAGAAATTGCTCACATGGCTCCAAGGAGGATATGAAGCATGAAGCCCATCTTCTTTGTCTCTCTTCCACCAATACTCTCCTCCTTTTGAATCCACTCTAGAGAGAGGAGAGAGGGCATTCTTAGAGAGAGGGAGGAGTCCTCTCTCAACCATTATGTGTGTATATGTAGTGTAAAGAGGGTAAGAAAAAGCCACATTACATTACCAACTTCCCCAATAATATCAACATTCGCCATCACCCAAACTGGGCATTTTCGGGGTTCATGAAGACCGGGTCTTGTGCGTGAGAGACCCGGTCCCCGAAAGCCAGATTCCAAGACTTAGCCAATTTTCAGCATTCAGCCTTTCCCCTTTTTCACTCAGTTTTCGCTTGCGTTTCGCTCGTTTGACATGCCGATATCGGTTTCAAATCGCAACCGAGACTCTCCAAACATGTTTCAAACATTTTTCATCATCTTTATCATCACTGCTAATGCCGGATTTGATCCATGGTCCTCGCATTAGCCTTTCGGTGTGCCTCGTTTTCGCGCCCTATGCGCACGAAGCACTCACCGAATGCTCCGAAGCTTCGGCCGAAATGATTCCAATGCTTTCTAAGCTACATATATCGTAACTGTCATGAATTAGAAGCTTCGGATATAATTACAACGCGTCTCTCACGGCAAGGACGCGGTTCCCGAACGCGAAAATTCTTCTGCCCGAGATAGGAGCTTCGGGGACACGGTCTCCCGACCTGCGACCGCCCTCGCCTGCGAAAACAAGCCCAGTGAGGGCTGTGTATTAGATGGAAAAGTTGAGGGGTCCTATTTATAAAATGGCCTTTCTTATAGAGGTTGGGGGACCCCTGCTCTCTCACCTTCTCAGTTGCCTCTCTCCCTCTTCTCACTCCCTCTATTGCTCTCCTCCTCTCTCTAGAAGAAACAGAAAGTAGAAGAAGAAGGAGAAGAAAAGGAGTAAGGAGCAAAAGAAGGAAGAAAAGAAGAAAAGGAGAAGAATAAAAGTACGAGGACCATCTTCTTTCCTCTCTCCTTCAAACAAGTAGCAAGCTTTGGAGAGCTTTTTGGGGGTAAAACCTCAAGCCTACAATGGTAGATTCTTGCTTATAGGTTTTATTTGCTTGGAAGTTGGTTTCGACCCATGGAACCTAGCATGGAGATAAGAAGCATGGTTCTGGTGCCTTCCAATCGAAGCTCGCACCGCGGACTTTCTTCCCGTTGCCATTCTAGGGCACGAGATTTGCGGATTTGGAAATTAGGTTTTGATTCACTTTGAGTATCAGAAACTAATTACTATGTCTCCGACCCGCGTAGGAGCGGATCGTTCGTCGATCGTCGACTGGGTGCGACGCTTCCGGCTGAAAAACAAGTGCTAGAAGTTCGTTTTGGCCGAGGAGCCGAGGCGGCGTGCAAGGCCCGCAAGACAAGTTTACTAACCTTGCGGCAGTTGCCCAGAGGGTTCGTGGGTTGGTGTCCATCCCCGAAGCAATCCGGGCCCTCCTCATGTCTTAGTAAATTTGACTTCATGATCTTGTGTTTATGCATTATAGGATAATTGTGCATTGCCTTTCAATTATGGCTTCCTTGATGATATCGTTAGCATGTACAAGTACTAGATATATAGTGGATTGATAAGGATTGGTTCAGAGACTTTGGTGAAATGCTAATAGGCAGAGAATAAGAATGGGCCCGCACGTTGGTCTCAATGTTTAAACCAAATAACTAGTGGCATCTAGTTGAATAGTGAGCCAAAAATATGATGTATCATTATCAGATAGACAAGATGAACGAGTGGCATCTATGTGATCCTAGTGTATATGAAAACCTAGACCCTTGTGCATAAAAAGTAACCCTTGAGATAGGGATATCTCGAGACGATGAGATTTGGAATCTATGCCACGGTCTCTGTTTTAAATTTGTGATGGACCTACACAAGTAGTGCGGTCCGGAGTTGTCAAAGTTGGGCATCGCCTATTTTTAGGCTCCAAGGGATCCGCTCATTTGGGTCCGCAACGGGATCGTCCTATTTTTGGGTCCCGGCAGACGCGTCTCGGTTCGTAGTGCGAGTTGACCCTCCTACTTCGAGACTGGCTTCGTGAGCAGTAGGCTCCCTTCGGAAGCCACCGAGAATACGAAACAAGGTAAATGAGATGATGAACGAGTAAATGGGCTGTTTACCTTGGCACATTGATAACGGTTAGTTGTTTATCCTATTTCACTTGTATTATCATCATATATTAGATATGGGCATAGTACAATAGCTTTACTTCTGTATTATACCGCTTTCCATTTATTCATCTATCGTAACGCTACTTGTGGCCCGTTGGACCTAGTGGGGAGATCGGCGGAGTCGGCGGCGAACCCACTGGAAACTATAGGAAGTTAGTCTCACCCCCCCCATTTTGAACTTACAGCGGCGAGCACCGAGGTACACGGCGAGGCATCGCCGGTAAGGGGCTAGCGCCCTAGTATGCACTAGCTATATCCACGCCTTTGCATTAGCTCTACCTTTTATTATGTTTTGAGAAGTAGATGATGTTATAGGGTGAGGTACTGAATGTTGTAAACTTATGTTTTGGAAGCTTGTAAAAAGAAGGAATTCAAATGTATAAAGAAGTATTGAGTGGATAAATGTAATAGATGAGAGCCTTTCTTCTTGATGTACTTGTATGTTTGGTTGATACATTGTAATCTTCTCTTATGTCCGCTAGACACTGTTCGGTCCTTGCTTGTCAGTGTGGATCATGTATGCCATTCACGTGTTTCCTGGGCGAACTTGTTGTACAGATTCTCCTGTGTAGGGGCCTTGGGCGGAGTGCGGCACGGGAGGTCCTGATCCGTGTCGCGCCTGTTCTCGCGCGCTCGAGCCTGGACCAAATGGTACCGGTCCCGGGCGTGACAGCTGCGCACAGATCAGTGTGAGACCGCAGCTTGGTTTCTCAAAGTCACGGACCTCACACTAGAGCGAGAAGAGCGGAAGGAGCGCGTCGCTCGGGGTTGTGCCGCATCATCCCGCGCTCAGCAGACTGGGAGCCGTGTAACCGCATGCCGTCACTACAAAACATAAAAAAGCGCAAGTTAGTAAACCCACCGCTCGCATCCCGCTTCTAAATAGATAAAACCCAAATCGTCTGGCGAAAGTAAGGAAGTGTCCGTTCACTACTAAATCCCATGTTACGTTGTCGGGCCGCCACGTAACCCTCCGCGAAGTTAAAGAAGCCCATACACTCCGATCAAACTCTAGCTTTTTAGACGTTATTATAAACGCCAATCAAATAATACTTTCGCTTCACCCGTCATTAACCTCGTCTCTCACTGGGGCCTATTTCCTATAGGTCCAATCCGCCTAAGTTTCTAGGTCCCCTAAAGACTCCAACCCTAGTCCTGATACCAAATAACTGTCACTTGCCCAGGGTCCCGGGACGCGAAGGCCCTTCCGTATGCCGCGCTCCAGACCGCGCATGATTCTACACATAATAAGGCTCTACAACAACAAGCGGAAGAAGAAAGCAATGAGATAGAACAAATAGAAAAAATAGTCAAAGCTAATGAATAAAATCAAGAGCGAGTTAAATAGTTTCTAATCACTAAACCCTGAGTAAAAGAAACATTAAACTAAACAATAAAGTAACCATAAGGTATACAAATATCTGTCTAAAGGTCAACAAAAAGGTGGTCTGCCTACGTACACTCGGCTACATGCTCTCAACCCTCCCAAAAAGAAATACTAGATGCGAGAGGTCACGACCACCCTAAAAACTCGTTCACCGCTGAAGGCCTAACTCGAAAGCCATGCTCTCACGTCCCCCCTACCTCTGCCCGGCCGTGGAAAGCTCTGAAAAGAGAAACATAAAACAGAGGGCCGTGAGAACTATAATTTAATTCCCCAATCGGGCATACTGACCCTCAGCTGCATCACCACTAGGCCCCCAAAGAAAGGGTAAGTCCAATAGAAAGCTAGAGATGTGCGTTTTTGTTAATAATAACAATGATGTAAATTGCAATTATGAAAGCTAATTACAAGCTGCACTACATCATTGCATAAACCATGGCCAATTTTTATAATCGCCACCTTTACCCTTGTGTTTGAATACTATGCTCCTCTGCTAACAATGGCCATACGTGCGGATATCAATGAGATAC
>NW_017891671.1:0-14466 GCF_001540865.1 Ananas comosus | reverse complement strand
GGCAATCTGTACCGAAATCGGCTTCTTCTTCGATATCTTTGCGTACACTCGTCGAATCGCCGAACCGAGCGCACCGTTGCGTTCGTAGACCTACCAATTAGGTTTATAGAGGGTTAAAAGAGATCAAACCCTACTACTTCTCAAAATCCCATTTTGAGCCCTAGGTTCATAACTAGGCAACAAACCACCATTAGAGCTTTGGATTTAAGCATAATCCATCTAATTAGCATCTAGGAAAGCTACTAAATCCATTTCTAAAGCATTAGGATCAAACTCTAGAAATCTACCATGAGAGGGTATCAAGCTTACCTCTCTAGGTTTGCTCCAAGGGTGAGAGGAAGAAGAAGATGATGATGGTGATGATGCTTCTCTTCTTCTCCTCCCTCTTCTTCTTCTCCTTTCTTCTCTTCTCCTCTTTCTTCTTCTTCTTCTTCTTCACGTTTAGAGAGAGAGAGAGAGGTGTTTTGAGTGAAGGAAATGAGAGAAAGAGAGAAAGACCCTCTCTATACACTCTCATTAGTGCAAAATTGCATAAAAGCCCTTCAACAAAGCTTCCCTCGCAACAGCCCAAACTGGGCCATTTTCGCGCTCGGGGACCGGTCCTTGCGGTGAGAGACCGGTCCCTGAGAGACCGGTCCTTGCGGTGAGAGACCGGTCCCCGAAGGTCCAGTACTCAGCCTCAAGGACTTAGCCAAATTTCAGCCTTTTTCACCGTTTCTTCTCCGTTTTCGCCCGTTTTCGCTCGTTTGACTTCCGATTCGTCTCAAATCGAACCGAGACTCTCCAAACATGTTTCCAAACATGTTTTCATCATCTTTCCATCCTCGCTAATGCCGGATTTAGCTCACGGCCCAACATAGCCTTTCGGCTCCGTTTTAGCGCCTACGCACACCGAAACGCCCAAATGCTTCCGAACCTCACCGAACTTCACCGGAACCTTTCAAATGGTCTTCCAACCAAATGTACACCGTAACTTCATGATTTTAGAAGTCCGATACCTTACACCAGTCTATACCCAATATGACATCGTACGCCTCTAGTTTCGTGAGTTCCAATGTCCGGATTGGCATAATCCATTCGCCTATTTGCACCGGACACGAGGCGCACTCCGAATAGGTATTAAATGTCGACCCAGGGCCCTCAACTCGCCACTTGTCACTCGCCTCTATATGTATGCCACGCATGCGTGCGAATGATCTACTTATGAATGAATGCGTGGCTCCTGTATCAAATAAAGCCTGGAGCGAACTCCGTTAATTAAAACCATACCTGCCACAAGGCGATGCTCCTCCGCCTCCGCAGGTTCCTCAGCTTGGGCCTGAGCGGCGAATACCCGTCCGCTCGGGGCCGATCGCGCCACCTTAGGTTGACGCGGCATCATCACGCGTCCAGTCGACGCGACTGTTGGTGGAGCTCCTCCATAGTGAGCCGGAATCGCCGGCGCCGATGCAATCGATGGGGCAGGTGAGGCTCCTCCTCCCGGGCAATCCCGAATGAAGTGTCCCGGCTGCCCACACTTGTAACACTTGCCTCGGCCTTGCTCACAGCACGAGACCGGGTGGTCTCCGCTGCACGCAATGCATCGCCGTGCTCCACCGCCCTTCTGTTAAGTGTGCGGAAACTTCGGGGGTTTCTTGTAACGTGCTTGTCCACCCGAACTACCGCCACCTTGGCGTTTCTTGCCCTTGTCCTTGGACTCCACCAAAAGCTCACGCTTCTTCCGGACGTGGGCATCTCCGTGCTCTGCCCATAAGGCTCGGTCAAAGACCTCCGCAAAGGTCGTGAGCTTAAGGATTTGCACAACCTTGTAGATTCCCGGCCGAAGTCCTCGCAAGAACCACTCGGCCCGGTCCCGATCATCCTTGACAACATCCGGGACACAATCAATGATATGGGAGAATTCCTGTTCATACTCCGCCACCGAGCGATCCCCTTGCTCCATCTTGCGGAATTTCTCCTTGAGCTTCCCCTTCAGTGTATCGGGGAAATAGTTGGCGAACATATCCCGCTTGAATTCCTCCCACAACATCGGCGGAAGGCCGGGAAGCCGATCCCGTTTGACGCGCTTCCACCAAACCTTCGCCGCCTTCTCCAAGCAATGGGTGGCGAGGTAGACTTTATCCCTCTCCAAGGTACGCAAATCATGGAAGAGGGTTTCCATCGAGTCAATCCAAGACTCGACCATCTCCGGTTCCACCTTCTCGCCCTCGAAAATTGGCGGATGGAATTTGTTGAACTTGATAAGAGCCGCTAAAGCGCGCTCTCCTTCTACATCCTCGGCCATCACATCGGGTGTAGCCGATCCTGACGCCGCCTGTGGTGCGATCACTGGCGGTGGGCGTGCCGTCATCGGAACCACCGCAATACCCTCACCCTCCGCTACCTCGGGTACACGGGTCGAGGGCGTGGGTGGACCACCGCCCTCAGCCACTGTCGCGGGCGCTGCCGCGAGCTGCCGCGACATAAGCTCCTGGAGCCTCTCGAATCGGGTCTCTTGGCGCAGCACCACATTGGTCAATGCGGTCATTTGCGCCTGCAGCCGATCCATCATGCTCGGCTCCGTCTGCTCGGGCACCTCAGATGGTGGTGCCGAAGTAGATCTCATACTTTGGTGTCTCTTCGGTGCCATAGCTCCTGAAATGCAACCACTTGGTTAATCACTTTAACCAACTTCCTCGTCGAAATTACGACACATGACGACTCGACAACAAAATCGGGCGGAAGCACACAAGTGTACTCATTCTAGACTCTTGGCATCATGTCGTCGGCCGCCGACACAACCACCTCAAGAAGAGAACTCATACCACTTGGATCCGTCTCTAATCACAACTAGAGACATATTATATCTTCGACCCAATCGAATGATCTTCCGCCATCGTTATAGGTTCACGTTTCGCTCTCGCA
Organism: Ananas comosus; assembly: GCF_001540865.1. Lineage (NCBI taxonomy): Eukaryota > Viridiplantae > Streptophyta > Magnoliopsida > Poales > Bromeliaceae > Ananas > Ananas comosus. The sequence goes on along the minus strand of NW_017891671.1, from coordinate 11,562 downwards.
CCTATAACCTTAAGGCTTACCAACCTAGGGTCTCCTAGGTCGTCCTAGACTCTCTCTTAACTTGCTCTTGTTGCTCTGATACCAAGACGACTATCACGCTCCGCCCCGAAACCACTACCAATTTGGCACGATTCGGCCGCGGCGGCGGACTGCCGAACGGACAGCACCTCTCCTGTCCGCCCAAGGCTCACTAACAGGAATGTGTACAAGAATTCACCCAGGAAATTAAATTCTAAACATACACATTCACAAGGGCACAAACAGTGCCAATAATACAAAGAGCAAGTAATCCACAAGATAAAGCATGTGAAACAAAGAGAGTACTTTTACTAACTATTGCAATAGTTTCATCATTTACATTTACATCATTTTCTTTAAATGAATACATTGTTTTCATCCAAAATACATAGCTCTCCAAATCCTCAGCTACAATGGATCTCTCTCAATACATAGGTGTACTAATGCAAAAAGGAAAGCTACTATTCTACCACGGCTCACTGATCGGGCGCGATGCCCTTGCCGTGGTCTTCCCTCGGCAACCCTGTACCTACCACTGAAAATAGAGTGGGGTGAGAACTATCTTCCATAGTTCCCAGTGGGCTCGGCCGCCGACTCTACCGATCTTCCCACTAGGTCCAAGTGGGCACAAGCAACAACAGATAGATAGATAGATATGTATCTGAAAGAGAGAGAGTGAAAGAGAATGAGAGAGAGTGAAATGAGAGAGTGTGAGGGAGAGAGAGGGCTCAACCCACTCTATTAAAGGCCATTTTGCATTTAGACCCCTCAGCTTTTCATCTCTCACGCAGTTGTCACCGGGCAGTTTTCGCCCAGAGGGACCGGTCTCCCCGACAAGGGACCGGTCCCCGAGAGCTCTCCCTGCAGTTTGGGTACTTTTCGCGTTCGAGAACCGGTCTCTCCTTCGGAGACCGGTCCCTGGGAGACCGGTCCTTCCTGAGAGACCGGTTCCCAAGAGCCATGTTTTCAGGACTTAGTCAAATTTAGGCTTTCCCTCGCGGGTGTCGCTCACGGGGACCGGTCCCCTCAACCAGGGACCGGTCGCATCGACCTCCCCCACGACCCTCAGCTACGGGGACCGGTCCTTCCCTCCAGGGATCGGTCCCCGAGAGCAAAAATCTGCTGAGTCCAGATTTTGCCTATTTGCTCTCGCGGACTCAACTCCAAAGCACTTTTTGTGTTTTGGACATTCTTAACTCCCACAAAGGGTATTCTCTCGACTGTCAGTCGATCCTGGATGAAGTATAATTCTCGTATTTCGATAATTCACTTCCTCACATCCACCCATCCTTAAAAGGAGTTTCGTCCTCGAAACGAACAAATTTTTTAACTTTTAACTTAACCCATACCTCACTCCTCAAATAGATGAGGATGGTGCTTTCTCATCAATTCCTCGAGTTCCTAGGTGGCTTCGTGATCCTCGTGATTGCTCCACCTAACCTTCACATAGGGGATTTCTCGGTTTCTCAACTTTCGCACCTCTCGAGCAATAATACCCACCGGAAACTCTTCATAGCTCAAGTCTCCTTGAAGTTCCGGCGGTTCATATAGCATCGCATGCTCGGGGTCGTGAATATACTTGCGGAGATTGGAGACATGGAACACATTGTGTACATCCGCAAGCTTCGGCGGCAAAGCAAGTCGGTAGGCCACCGTGCCGACTCGCTCCAATATCTCATATGGCCCAATGTACCGGGGGCTTAGTTTTCCCCGCACTCCAAACCGCTTCACACCCCGCATCGGTGAAACTTTCAAGAATACGCGGTCACCTACCACGAATTCTATATCTCGACGGCGTCTATCTGCATAGCTCTACTGTCTCGACTGCGCCGTGAGCAACCTCTTGCGAGCAAGGCGAACTTTTTCCTCCGCCTCCCGTAATACATCCGGGCCGAACTCCGCACGCTCGCCTACATCACTCCATTGTATAGGAGATCGACATTTTCGCCCGTAGAGAGCCTTGAATGGTGCCATCTCCACACTCGCATGGTAGCTATTGTTGTAGGCGAACGCTTGGTAACATATCTTCCAAAAATGTGAAGTGAACTGGGGGTCACGATCCGACACGATCGATTTCGGCACCCCATGCAGTCTCACTATCTCGTCAAGATATACCTGAGCTAACTTGTCGCCCAACCACGTGGTGTGGATCGGCAAGAAGTGAGCCGACTTCGTCAATCGGTCCACTATTACCCAAATTGCATCGTGGCCGCCCGTTGAGCGAGGCAGACCGACCACGAAGTCCATGGATATGTCCTCCCATTTCCAAACGGGGATTAGTAGGCTTTGAAGCATTCCCGCTGGAAATCGACGCTCGGCCTTTACTTGTTGGCATGTTAGGCACTTCCCCACAAAGCGTCCAATATCGCCTTTCATTCCCGGCCACCAATAGTGCATTTTTAGTCCTTGAAACATCTTGGTGCCGCCCGGGTGATCCGCATATGGAGATCGGTGTGCTTCTTGTAGGATCAATTCACGAAGATCTCCGTCCTTCGGCACACACCATCGGTTTCGAAACCAAAGTGCACCATCGGCGTGTAGCATACCGGATTTTTTTTATTAAAAGTGAATATAAATAAAAATAGTGTGAGATACTATTTTTATTGGACTTAGACAAGTAAATTATATATCAGGATTGACTCGTGCGGAAATCGGAGTGAAAATAGAAGATTGAGAATTTTCTGTGTGAGACCGGACTGATATTTTAGTAGAAAATGCACGGTGTCAGAAAATTTCGAAAATTTGGGAATACGTTAGGATTATTTTTATGAGGCTAGATTTAAAGTTTCATGCCATTCTGACACCCGGAAGGTGGAAAATAAAATCCGACAGTTATCTGATAAAGATTACAGTTCGGTACAGCTTTCGGTGACCAAACGGGGTCGAAACTGAAAGATTAAAATTTCTTTCATTAAGTAAGGTTAAACTGATCGTGACTGCCAAATTTGAGCTCAATCGGACGTTCAGAAGGGCAGACGAAAAATTTCTGTACCTGAACTACAATCTGATATGAATAGTGTTTTGGGAGTATATATAGGAGAACTTGCACTCTTTTTTCTCATTTGTGCCCAACCCGAGAGAGAGACTTGGAGAGCAAGTTTGTTTTCTCTTTTTCTCTCTTTCTCTCTAGTTCTCACCCCTCACTCCTTTTCTCTTCTAATCTCTCCACAAAAGAGAATTAATTGGAGAAGAAGTTGGAGTAGAATCCTTTAAAGTTGGAAAGTAGCTTGGAGCTCAAGCTTTCATCTTCTTCCTCTCTATTAGAGAAAGCTTTGGAAGTAAGCTTTGGTAGTAACTATGGTAGATTGCTAAGGAATGATTCATATGCTCTAGGAATGGGTTTAGAGAACTCCCTAGATGCTAATAACATGTTAATTGCATGAATCAAGTTCCAATTTGGTGATTTCTTGCAATAGTAGCATGTTAAGGCTCAAATTGGGGTTTTGCAATATGTAGAGGTTTGATCTAAATTGAGCATGTATAAACCTAATTGCTAGGTTTTCTGACGCGTTGGCGAAGTCGGTTCGGCGATACGACGAGGCTACGCGAAGATATTGAAGAAAAGGCCGATTTCGGTACAGATTGTCGCAGCTCGCGACGTAAGCTTCCAAAAATCACGAAACCGGAATTGTAGCATCGTGACATCACCTAAAGTCTTGGAGCTAAGAGAGTCGCAGGCACGAAGGGTCGTGTGGAGCTCTTGGTGGGTTTGACCTCGCTACAAATGAGAAAAATCTCATTTATGTGGATTTAAGTATTGTAAAATGGAAAATCACGCATTTTCATGATAGACGCATTATTTGTGAATTTTAGAATGCTTGAAATGCTTATGTTATATACAATACATTTTCGGACCTCTATGTAGTAGAGAGCTTGCAACTGAGACTTATGCATGGGTTTAGCATTCTAATTGGGACTTGGAATCATGCTTCATATAGTAGACATGACAAATGTAACATGTCTTGGACATAAAGCTCATTGGACATAGGAGAATGCATTAGGCCATAAAGTGGCTTTGGATTTGAATAACTTGTGAGTTAGGGAACTAATGTCGTAATGCGACATCGAGCTTGAGCTATAAATAAGCCTAGCAAAGTAAGGCCATAGAGAGGCATTAGATTTGAATGATATGTGAATTGTATGTGCATGTTAATATTATGAGAATTATGCTAAGTTGGTAGTTGCATTGGAAAGTGTATGCATGTAGCATTATGAGAACTATGCTATATTGATAGTTGTATACGGATGCATTGAAACCATATGTTAGTGAATAGATGCATATTAATATTTATATGCATTGAGGAATGCATGCTAGATACATATTAGCAATGTGAGATAATGCTAGAGAGCATGCGTATTATCCTATTACTGGTATATTAAGCTAATGTCATAAAGCGACATTGAGCTTGGGACATGTATGAACCTAGTAAGCTAATGTCATAAAGAGACATTGGGCTTGGAATTGGTGTAGTAAGCTAATGCCGTAAAGAGGCATTAGGCTTGGAATACGTATGGACTTAGTAAATCTAAGGTCACATAGGACATTGGAATCATTGACATAGTAAACCTTCACTTGAGGCATAGACTAGACCTATGGGTTGCTAGTGAGTAATTCCATGTTTTCGACATGAGGACTTGATACTTCAGACAGCCTTCGGGTGGGTCTCATACCAGACAGCTTTCGGGTGGGTCTCACGCCAGACAGCCTTCGGGTGGGTCTTATCAGAGTTGAACTTTAAATAGTTAAAGTGCCACGTGGACATTGACTAGAACAGTAAACAATAAGTGATAAACACTATTTGATTGTGTATCGTGGTTGGATTCTGTTGACATTGGGAATTGTGGTATCCTTAATTGCCACGATAGTATACTTCGTAGTATTACTTGTTGCGTCACAGCTTTTGGGTAGCCATTGTAGGGCATACCTGTTATGCATCGGCATATTGGATTCATGATAGAGTAAATGTACTCCACGTTCATATCATGTATACTTGTGGCATAGTAGAATAGCATTTCAATATATGCTTATATTTCCGCAGTTGTTATTTCGTTATCTATATCTGCTCTTGACTTGGGCCTAGTGGAGCTTTTTGCTAATTAAGGTCAGTAATTGCTCACTGGGAACTATAAATTATCGTTCTCACGCCCTCTGTTTTATGTTTTCATTCAGAGCCTTCCACCCCAGGAGAGGCTTGGGATCGCGGGAAAGGAATCGCCTCGAGTTAGCTAGCGAGGGATTGGTGGATCGGTAGTCTACATCTCTTTTGTTTCTTTTGGAGAGGTTGAGAGACTTGTACCATTTTGTAGAGACCACCCACTATTTGTATTTTGAGACTTATGATGTACTACTTTACTTTTTACTTTAGTAGTCTAGCTTCTGTGGTTTCTACTGGTTGATAGAACCTAGCTGTATAATTGCTCTGATATCTCTAGATATTCTCTATTTATTGTTCTTTAATTCGCTATCGTTGTAGACGCCTTATATGTGCAGGCATATGGCGGGTCTGGGGCACGCACCGGGCGGGCCTACGCTGGTCCCGGGGCGTGACAGATTAGTTTGGTATCAGAGCCTAGGGTTGAGTCTTAGGGGACCTGGCAAACCTTAGGCTGGTTGGACTATAGGAAATAGGCTCGTGAGAGACGAGGTCTATTTGACATGTAAGCGAAAGTATCTCGATTGGGTATCTTGGAACAGCTCTAGAAAGTGGAGTTAAACTGAAGTGTATAGCCTCTAACTTCGCGGAGGGTTACGTTGGCGGCCGACAACGTAATATCGGGAGTTAGTAGTATAAGACACTTCCTTACTTTCGCATTATTTGGGTATGGGTTAGTTGAGCGGGGATACGATAGCGTGGGTTTCATTAACTTGCGCTTATATGATGTTGTAATGCGATGCCGATTACACGCTCCCAGTCTGTCGGAGCGGATTATGCGGCACACTTTGAGGAGGTGGAGACCTCCGCTACTTCCGGATCCGGCAAGGTCCGTGAGTTGAGAGGCCAGCTTGCGGCCCTTACCGACTTAGTTACCCAGCAGGCGGCTACGGCTCAGCAGCAGGTAGATGTGGCGTGCTACTACAGCAGGCGGCTACCATGGAGAAGCTGTTTAGGGATACCTTTGTCGAGGAGCGGGACAGAGTGTGGCTCGCCACACATCACCTTGACGGCGAGGCGTACCGATGGTGGATGGACATTCAGGACGACCCCTGCACAGATCTGACGGCGATCACATGGAGGAAGTTCAAGGAACTCCTACTGGAGCATTACTTCCCTGACAGCGTCAAGAGGAAGATGGAGCAGGATCTGCGCAACGTGCGCCAGGGGGACAGGACAGTGGCCGAGTATGAGAGGGAGTTCTCCCGGCTTCTACATTGTGTACCCTTCGTTGTTCGGGACGACGAGGATAAGGCCCGCATCTTTGAGCGGGGATTGCGGCCTTTGATCTTCCGATTTGTTCAGTCTTCCAACCTCCAAACCTACCGGGAGGTGGTGAATCGCGCGCTCATCGTGGAGAGCGGCGCGACAGACTTGCAGGAGCGCCGAGAGGGCTTGGAAAAAAGAAAAGGGCAAAAGGTCCGCGGCCGAGGGTGCGAGTCCGACACACTTTGGGAGGCCGCCGAGACATCCCATGAATAGGAGCCGGTCGCGAGGACGGGGCAGATCAGAACAACATGGAGGATCTGAGCATTGTCAGACTCTGAGCTGCGTGATCTGCGGTGGTCGTCATTACCCACGGCAGTGCTCGCAGAGGCAGGGCAGGTGTTACTTATGTGGCCAAGAGGGTCACTTTCAGTCGGACTGCCCGAGCGGTTTAGTACCAGCGCCCTCTTCAGCATCGGCACCAGTTTTACCGGGTCCCAGCCAGGGAACGCCTGCTGCTCGCTACCAGGCCAGGCAGCCACCTATTCAGAGGTAGACGGAGGGGTCCCGACAGGCCCCGAGCGGGCGCATGTATGCGGCCCAGACCGCGGAGGCGGCAGCAGCCGAGTTGGTGGCTACAGGTATCAGTTGTTTTGTGACATCCGAATTGTGCATTGTTGGATATCGTTGCATTATTTGCATCCTTCGATCGGCTGTTTGCCGAGTTGCATGGCATCCTTTTAGATCTGTTGCTTACGAGACGCGTGTTTCTCCGACCACTCCTTGGACATTAGAGAGTTTGCCTTGTCGCCCTATTTGGGACAAGAGGAGGTTGTGTACCGAGGATGCCAGAGCTCGCTGTTTGCGATGACTTTCAGCTCTCTTGAGCTAGGCGGTTGATTTGCGGGTTGTGGGTGGCATGTTTTCCTATGCCTTGTGAATCACACGATGATTGCATTAGTTGCATCCCGTGTTCGGCTGTTCGCCGGATGGTGCTTGGAGACGACCGTGCCTGGACCGTTTGTGGACTGTGGAGCCTGGGCCCTTTGGGCAGGCGCAGTCAGCTGTGTGTGACAGCGAGCCGGTACCTACGGGTGGGGCAGAGAGTTTGGTCAGGACGGTAGTCCGAGCTTTGACTTTGGAGCGTGGAATGCCACGTGTTGGATCGTGAGATCGAGGATACACCGAGTGTGTGGTGACCCAACCCGAGGATTTTGTTACCGTTGAACTTTTTCGACGCTTGTAGGATGATCTGTTGATCAGGTGTGTCGCCTCGAATACCCTACCACGTGAGATGGTTTTGTGTGCCAACAAATGGATTGGCCTTGTTTGATGTTGGAGTTGTTGTGGGTACGTAGTACTCTTGGATTGCGAGCTGACTTGACTCGCCTTGAGAATTTTTTTTTGTGCACGAAATAGTGTGGTTTGAGGATTTATTTTCGCTGGTTGTGTTGATTATCCCCTTACCTAAAACCGGGTAATTACTGGGGAAGATAGTATTTATGGCTCGATAGGTCGAGTTGAGGTGTGATTGAAGTTTCGAGGACGAAACTCTTTTTAAGAGGTGGAGAATGTAGCATACCGGATTTTTTTTATTAAAAGTGAATATAAATAAAAATAGTGTGAGATACTATTTTTATTGGACTTAGACAAGTAAATTATACATCAGGATTGACTCGTGCAGAAATCGGAGTGAAAATAGAAGATTGAGAATTTTCTATGTGAGACCGAACTGATATTTTAGTAGAAAATGCACGGTGTCAGAAAATTTCGAAAATTTGGGAATACGTTAGGATTATTTTTATGAGGCTAGATTTAAAGTTTCATGCCATTCTGACACCCGGAAGGTGGAAAATAAAATCCGACAGTTATCTGATAAAGATTACAGTTCGGTACAGCTTTCGGTGACCAAACGGGGTCGAAACTGAAAGATTAAAATTTCTTTCATTAAGTAAGGTTAAACTGATCGTGACTGCCAAATTTGAGCTCAATCGGACGTTCAGAAGGGCAGACGAAAAATATCTGTACCTGAACTACAATCTGATATGAATAGTGTTTTGGGAGTATATATAGGTGAACTTGCACTCTTTTTACTCATTTGTGCCCAACCCGAGAGAGAGACTTGGAGAGCAAGTTTGTTTTCTCTTTTTCTCTCTTTCTCTCTAGTTCTCACCCCTCACTCCTTTTCTCTTCTAATCTCTCCACAAAAGAGAATTAATTGGAGAAGAAGTTGGAGTAGAATCCTTGAAAGTTGGAGAGTAGCTTGGAGCTCAAGCCTTTCTTCTTCCTCTCATTAGAGAAAGCTTTGGAAGTAACTTTGTAGTAACTATGGTAGATTGCTAAGGAATGATTCATATGCTCTAGAATGGTGTTTAGAGAACTCCCTAGGATGCTAATAACATGATTAATTGCATGAATCAAGTTCCAATTTGGTGATTTCTTGCAATAGTGAGCATGTTAAGGCTCAAATTGGGGTTTTGCAATATGTGATGGTTTGATCTAAATTGAGCATGTATAAACCTAATTGCTAGTTTTCTGACGCGTGGCGAAGTCGTTCGGCGATACGACGAGGCTACGCGAAGATATTGAAGAAAAGGCGATTTCGGTACAGGATTGTCGCAGCTCGCGACGTAAGCTTCCAAAAATCAGAAACCGGAATTGTAGCATCGTGACATCACCTAAAGTCTTGGAGCTAAGAGAGTCCGCAGGCACGAAGGGTCGTGTGGAGCTCTTGGTGGTTTGACCTCGCTACAAATGAGAAAATCTCATTTATGTGGATTTTAGTATTGTAAAATGAAATCACGCATTTTTCATGATAGACGCATTATTTGTGAATTTTAGAATGCTTTGAAATGCTTATGTTATATACAATACGTATTTTCGGACCTCTAATGTAGTAGAGAGCTTGCAACTGAGACTTATGCATGGGTTTAGCATTCTAATTGGGACTTGAATCATGCTTCATATAGTAGACATGACAAATGTAACATGTCTTGGACATAAAGCTCATTGGACATAGGAGAATGCATTAGGCCATAAATGGCTTTGATTTGAATAACTTGTGAGTTAGGGACTAATGTCGTAATGCGACATCGAGGCTTGAGCTATAAATAAGCCTAGCAAAGTAAGGCATAGAGAGGCATTAGATTTGAATGATATGTGAATTGTATGTGCATGTTAATATTATGAGAATTATGCTAAGTTGATAGTTGCATTGGAAAGGTGTATGCATGTAGCATTATGAGAACTATGCTATTTGATAGTTGTATACGGATGCATTGAAACCATCATGTTAGTGAATAAATGCATATTAATATTTATAGTGCATTGAGGAATGCAATGCTAGATACATATTAGCAATGTGAGATAATGCTAGAGAGCATGCGTATTATCCTATTACTGGTATATTAAGCTAATGTCATAAAGCGACATTGAGCTTGGGACATGTATGAACTAGTAAGCTAATGTCATAAAGAGACATTGGGCTTGAATTGGTGTAGTAAGCTAATGCCGTAAAGAGGCATTAGGCTTGGAATACGTATGGACTAGTAAATTTAAGTCACATAGGACATTTGGATATCATTGACATAGAAACCTTCACTTGAGGCATGACTAGACCTATGGTTTGCTAGTGAGTAATTCCATGTTTTCGACATGAGGATCTGATACTTTCAGACAGCCTTCGGGTGGGTCTCATACCAGACAGCTTTCGGGTGGGTCTCACGCCAGACAGCCTTTCGGGTGGGTCTTATCAGAGTTGAACTTTAAATTAGTTAAAGTGCCACGTGGACATTGAACTAGAACAGTAAACAATAAGTGATAAACACTATTTGATTGTGTATCGTGGTTCGGATTCGTTGACATTGGGAATTGTGGTATCTTAATTGCACCGATAGTATACTTCGTAGTATTACTTGTGGCATCACAGCTTTTGGGTAGCCATGGTAGGGCATACCTGTTATGCATCGGCATATTGGATTCATGATAGAGTAGATGTACTCCAGTCATATCTGTATACTTGTGGCATAGTAAAAATAGCATTTCAATATATGCTATATTTTCGCAGCTTGTTATTTTCGTTATCTATATCTGCTCTTGACTTGGGCCTAGTGGTGCTTTTGCTAATTAAGTGTCATAATTGCCCACTGGGAACTATAAATTATCGTTCTCACGCCTCCTGTTTTATGTTTTCATTCAGAGCTTCACCCCGGAGAGGCTTGGGAATCGCTGGAAGGAATCGCCTCGAGTTAGCTAGCGAGGGATTGGTGGACGTGGCTACATCTCTTTTGTTTCTTTGGAGAGTTGAGAGACTTGTACCATTTTGTAGAGACCACCCACCTATTTGTATTTGAGACTTATGATGTACTACTTTCTTTTACTTTAGTAGTCGAGCTTCTGTGTTTCAACTGGTTGATAGAACCTAGCTGTATAATTGCTCTGATATCTCTAGATATTCTATTTATTGTTCTTTAATTCGCTATCGTTGTAGACGCCTTATATGTGCAGGCATATGTCGGGTCTGGGCACGCAACCGGCGGGCTACGCTGGTCACGGGGCGTGACCACTGGGCGTCTATCCTTTGAAACGCCGCTATGCCTCCCTCGATGTTTCGCCGTACTTTTGGAGTTCTGAGGCCGCGGTTGCCAGATCTTTAAATCCTCTCACACAGGTCGTATGGACAAAGCAGTGCCCATCAACTGAGTCGGCCATCTGGGAGCGACCACTTCAAGGGTCCTATCGCTCCATATCCAGCCATAGGGGCTGTTGCATGGGTAAAACATCAAAAGCGACGTATCTTCGCCGACTTCCTACTCATCGCATCCCGCCGACACATTTGCCTCTCCCGGAGTGATAAGGATATCAACTCATAATCCTTTCAATACGTTCCAACCATCGCCGCTGACGGATGTTGAGCTCGCTTCTGTGAACGAGTTTCAGCTCTTTGTGGCTCGTGTATAGAATCTCACAGTGGGACCATATAGGGATAGATGCCCTCCACAACTTCAAGGCGGAAATCACCGCCGCTAAACTCCAAATCGTGGATACGGGTAGTTCTTTTCAGTACTCTTCCAGCTGAGGGACGCATAGCAATTACTTTCCTGTTTGCTCAATACACACCCCAATCCAAGATAGGAGGCATCGCTGTAGACCAAGTCTTCGCCCTGCACCGTAGAGCGTAGCACCG
>NW_017891670.1:10918-14475 GCF_001540865.1 Ananas comosus | reverse complement strand
TGGGTCGAAGACTGATAAAGCCCTGTCGTATAGTGAAGGCCGGTAGTATCAACATGCATCCCTAAGTGCTCTCCAATAGTGTAAGGAGTGACTGGAATCTTCTGCTTACGCACATATGTCTCAAACACATAAGTCCCAGTCTCCTCATCCTCTGCAAGTACTATCCCATTCATGTAGAACTCCCGAATGAGTTCCACACAGAATGGAGCACGAGCTGGAACCCGTCCAACGGGCTCAATAGGGAACCTCTGTAGCAATCGACCAAAATCTGGAACCTCCTTGATCAGCTTAGTAAAGTTGACATAGCGCTCAGCTAGAACTGATCGGCTCGAATATATCCTCCGCCGCTCAGATGAAGCCTCTGCAGCACGTTTGGAGCGACTCTCACACGCACGAGAATCACCTCCTCGCGAGGATTCTCCTACTAGGCCTTTTCCTTTAGCAGCCCTAGTAACAGCTTCTTCAGTAGCTTCAGGTGAGCTTGCTTGATAATTCGGATTGGATCCTAATGACTCGTCGGCAGTACGAGTTCTCTTTGATGACCCGCGACGTCCTCGACCACCACTACGGCCACGACCGGCGGCCATAAGCACCAAAAGCAGAATCACAAGCAAGAACGCCATTTTCCTACATTAAAATGAGCCATTCATGAAGAAAATTTTGAAAAAATCTGTAAAAATAGCGAAAAAATATCTAATAATCTTAGAATGCATACTAACGCTATTTCAAACTCATTCATGCAAAAAAATTTCATCAAAAATTGATATTCCAACAAAAATCTCGAAATTCCATGTATTATGATATAAGGATCATAGATCAGCGAAAAATAACGCATTATGACATGATCTAAACGTTCTAGAAGCAAGAATACATGCATACAAACTGAACTGAAGCAAAAAATTTCAGCAAAAACGAATCAAAACAGAGATCTAGCTTCATCTCGGAATATTCTCGAAAAATAGGCAAGAACGCGATGAAACGATTAAATCCAAGCTAAATACTCACAGATTTTTGGGAAAACTGAGTAGATCTGGAAGAGGAAGTCTCCTGGAGATTATAGAGAGAGAGAGAACGAAATTTGATTTAGATTTGGAGGAGAATAAAAGCCCTGTAACCGGTTTTATTTCCGCGGCTACAGTAATTTGTACCGGTACACGGGATTTTGTACCGGTACACTTTTCCAGATTTCAAAAATTTGAATTTAAAAACCCTTTAAACTTAAATTAATTTCATACAAATTAAGGACTTTACTTCAAAAATCATTATAATGATGGTAAAATATTATAAGATTTCAAAATATATCGAAACATCACAATTTTGTTATAAAAAATGACCTCGAGTTTCAAAATCATCAAGATGTAACGGTTCACGAAAAATGATTTTTAGAAATTCAGCAAAATTGACACCAATTTGTCGCAATTCGTTCAAAATAGAGATTTAACTAATATGATACCGGGGGTGGCTCTTTGAGCTTCTTTTTCAAACTAACACCTTATAACTCCGAAAATTATAAAATATTCAAATTTTTTTTTCAACCTTTTCGGCTTTTCAATTAATCTCCGTGTGGTAGCTTCTGTCACGCCCCGCGACCGCTACCAATTTGGCTCGACCCGGGCGCGTCGAACAGACGCCGGACGGACAGCACCTCCCCTGTCCGCCCAAGGCTAACAACAAGATTGTGTACAACAAGTTCCCAGGAAAATAACTTGAATACATACACAATCGATAACTACAACGAGAGCACAATCAGTGCAAAACAACCAAGAGCAAGATACAAGTATAGAACATACAAGTAATGATAAAGAGAGGAACATCTATCTATTACATTCATTCAGCCTTCATAATACACTTGATTATACATTAAGCTTCTAAACATAATATAAAGCTTACATCTTCCAAAATATAAACATTAGCTTACATTCATCCCGAAATAGCTCACAACCTATAATCGTCACTCTCAAAGCATATACAAGGTAAATCTACATGCAGAATACGGAAAGTAAACTAATGCAACTAGAGCGCTAGGCCCTTACCGCGATCCTCGCCGTGTGACTCGCGCTCAGCCCTGTAGTAAAATGGGGGTGAGAACTTAATTTCCTTAGTTCCCAGTGGGTTCGGCCGCCAACTTCCGCCGATCTCCCCACTAGGTCCAAGTTGGGCAAGTAGATAATGATAGATAGATAGAGTAAGGCAAGGTAAATGACGCAGTAAAGCTTACGCTACTATGCAATCATAAATATATGAATGCATGTACAATGAATGGATAAACAACATCCCATTTATCATGTCCAAAGGTAAGGTTATTTACTCGATTCACCAAATCCTCATTTACTTGTTTCTTAATCTCGTGGCTGTCCCTGAAGGAGCCCTACTGCTCCTAGCCTCTCGAAGGTAGGGAGGGTCAAACTCGCACTACGAACCGAGGACCAGTCTGGCGGGCGCCATAAATAGGCAGATCCCTTGGGACCCAAAATAGGCGATCCAACGTGACCACTCCCGGAGCGCAACTACTTGTGTGGAGCTTCCATCACAAGATTTAAAAAAGACCGTGAGCATGATGCCAATCCTCGTCTTTGAGAATACCCTACCTCTAGGTGTTACACCATCATATAGTCCCATAGGTTTCATATACACTATGATCATAGGTTGTCATTTTGTTCTTTTGTTTACTATCAATAGATGCCACTCGTTCTTTAACAAGTTTCCAATGCAATAGCCAATGCATTATTAAATTCCCATTCCACACTTATCCATCTCATTATAGGGTTCATCATCACATATATAAGACCTCAAGCATGCTAGTATAGGTATTAAGCAAATACATTAATTCTACCAAGAACATGCAAGGTATACGGACCAAACCATCATTTATCACCCTATAATGCAGGATGTCATATGCCATTTGATCAGTATAAAACTTAGACATAAAAACGCTGGAGCCAGGTTGCTTCGGGATGGACACCACCTACCTTTTACAGTGTTCCGATTGCTCGTCGTCACTTGCAATCGGCCTCTCGCGGCGCACGCCGCTCGGCTTGACCCAATCCGCGCGCGTGACCACCAAACGACCTCCGATCCCCGATCCAGAAATTAAAGGTCTTCGGTTTCTTGTCACAATGCTTCAAATCCGTTTTCAGGATTTTACGACGTCGCCTCGGCCCTCTAGACGGAAACGAAGCCTAAACGTCCGTTTCTTTAATAACTTTGCACCGGCTCGACGAATCGCCAAACCGTCGCTTCCAACGCGTTCAGTGACCTATCAATTAGGTTTACGAACGGTCAAATTAGATCAAACCCCACCTAATTTGTAAACCCCCATTTTCACACCCTAGCCTCAACATATGCTCCAAACAATCCAAATATTAAGGATTTAACAAGCTAACTTCACATTAGAGGCTATTAGAACACTTAAACTTAAGGATTAAGCCAAATCCCAATAGCTTACCAAAATATGAACGCCGAGACGGAAGCACGCCACTCCAACGGGCGCACGAAAGCTCGATCCGTCGCTCCCAACGCGTTCGCAAGCTCGTTCTCCACCAACGCCGCGAATTCGG
>NW_017891670.1:7590-9749 GCF_001540865.1 Ananas comosus | reverse complement strand
CCAATCCGTTCCAAGATCTCATAGGGGCCAATATATCGGGGACTTAATTTTCCCCGAACTCCAAATCGCTTAACGCCCCTCATAGGCGAAACCTTCAAGAAAACGCGGTCGCCCACCGCGAATTCCAAATCCCGTCGGCGCCTATCCGCGTAGCTCTGTTGTCGAGATTGCGCCATGAGTAACCGCTTGCGAGCAAGGCGGACCTTTTCTTCCGCCTCTCGCAACACTCGCAACACATCGGGGCTAAATTCCGTGCGCTCGCCTACGTCACTCCAATAAATGGGAGAGCGGCACTTCCGCCTATAAAGAGCTTCGAACGGTGCCATCTCCACACTAGCGTGATAACTGTTGTTGTAGGCGAACTCGGCCATTGGCAAATACTTACACCAACCTCCTTTGTAATCGATGACACACGCTCGCAACATATCCTCCAGAGTCTGAATAGTCCTCTCGGTTTGCCCGTCTGTCTGGGGATGGAATGCAGTGCTAAAATCGAGCCGTGTGCCAAGGGCCTCCTGTAGGCTTTTCCAGAAATGTGAAGTAAACTTGGGGTCTCTATCCGACACAATCGATTTCGGCACCCCGTGCAACCTCACTACCTCGTCAAGATATACCTGCGCCAACTTATCTCCCTCCTAGGTGGTGTGGATCGGTAAAAAGTGCGCTGACTTCGTCAAGCGATCCACAATCACCCAGATTGCGTCGTGTCCCCCTGTCGAGCGAGGTAAGCCAACGATGAAATCCATAGATATATCCTCCCATTTCCAGACGGGGATAGGTAGACTTTGAAGCTTCCCCGCTGGAAACCGGCGTTCCGCTTTCACTTGCTGACAAGTCAAACACTTCGCCACGAAGCGCCCAATATCAGCTTTCATCCCCGGCCACCAATAGAGTGCTCTTAACTCATGATACATCTTGGTGTCGCCCGAGTGATCCGCGTATGGAGACCGGTGGGCTTCCTGCAAGATCAGCTCGCGAAGCTCTTCCTTCTCGGGCACGCACCACCGGTTTCGAAATCGGAGCGCGCCACCGACGTCCACACTGAAATCGCCATCTCGTCCCTCCTCGATGTTGCGCCGCACCCTTTGGAGACTCGGATGATCCTCTCCAATAAGGTCGGTTGAATAACGAGCGCCATCAGCTGAGCTGGGACCTCGGGAGCGACCACTTCGAGGTCCAGTCGCTCCATCTCCAACCCTAGGGGTGTTTGCTGGGTAACATCAAAGGCGAGGTTCTTCGCCGACTTCCTGCTAAGCGCATCCGCGATCACATTTGCTTTGCCGGGGTGGTAGAGAATGTCGACATCATAATCCTTTAATAGCTCTAGCCACCGCCTCTGCCGCATGTTTAACTCCTTCTGGGTAAATAGATATTTCAGACTTTTGTGGTCGGTGTAGATCTCGCAGTGCGCACCGTACAGGTAGTGTCTCCACAGTTTCAGTGCAAAGATCACCGCCGCGAACTCCAAGTCATGAATGGGGTAATTCTTCTCGTGGTCCTTCAGCTGACGGGATGCATAAGCTATCACTCTCTCGCCCTGCATCAGGACTCACCCTAAGCCCAGATAGGATGCATCACTATAGACCACAAAGTCCTCGCCCTGCACCGGTAAGGCGAGTATCGGAGCCGACGTCAATCTTTTCTTCAACTCGTTGAAGCTTTGATCACACTTGTCGCTCCAAATGAACTTGACGCCCTTCTGTGTCAGACCAGTAAGTGGAGTTACAATCTTCGAAAAGCCCTCCACAAACCGTCGATAATAGCCCGCTAAGCCTATAAAGCTTCGGACCTCCGTGACGTTCGTCGGGCGTGGCCAATTCTCGACCGCTTCGACTTTCCTCGGGTCAACCGAAACACCGCCCTCGGAAATCACATGCCCTAAGAAGGCAACCTCTCGAAGCCAGAAGTCGCATTTCTTTAGCTTTGCGAATAGCTTCTCCTCCCGAAGGATTTGAAGCACTATCCGCAAATGCTCCGCGTGTTCCTCGTCGTTTCGCGAATAGACCAAGATGTCGTCTATGAAGACCACAGCAAATCGGTCCAAGCACGCTTTAAACACACAGTTCATTAGGTCCATGAACGCTACCGGGGCATTTGTGAGCCCGAAAGGCATAACCGTGTACTCATAGTGTCCATAACGCGTACGAAACGCGGTCTTC
>NW_017891670.1:0-6206 GCF_001540865.1 Ananas comosus | reverse complement strand
TCTCGAAGCCAGAAGTCGCATTTCTTTAGCTTTGCGAATAGCTTCTCCTCCCGAAGGATTTGAAGCACTATCCGCAAATGCTCCGCGTGTTCCTCGTCGTTTCGCGAATAGACCAAGATGTCGTCTATGAAGACCACAGCAAATCGGTCCAAGCACGCTTTAAACACACAGTTCATTAGGTCCATGAACGCTACCGGGGCATTTGTGAGCCCGAAAGGCATAACCGTGTACTCATAGTGTCCATAACGCGTACGAAACGCGGTCTTCTAAATATCCTCCGACTTAATCTTTAACTGATGGTAGCCGGATTGTAGGTCTATCTTCGAGTACACTCGTGACCCCTGTACCTGATCAAATAAGTTATCGATTCGGGGCAACGGGTACTTATTCTTTATCGTGACTCTATTCAACTCTCGATAGTCCACGCAGAGTCGAAATGAGCCATCCTTCTTGCGCACGAACAACACCGGGGCTCCCCACGGTGATACGCTCGGCCTGATAAACCCTTTGTCGAGAAGATCTTGTAACTGATCCCTCAGTTCTCTTAACTCTGCCGGCGCCATGCGGTATGGGGCCTTCGAGATTGGCATCGTCCCGAGAATCAAGTCTATAACGAACTCGATCTCCCGATCCGGCGGCATCCCCGGTAACCCCGTGGGAAATACATCTGGAAATTCCCGCACCATCGATAAATCTTGTAATTTCGGCACAGCCCGGTCCACCTCCACGACGGTCGCCAAAAATGTCGCGCAACCGCCGCTGACCAACTTCCTAGCTCTCGTCGCCGATACTGTCGCGACGAAGCAAGAACTCCGACAGGCTTGGTAAACAAACTCCCTCTGTCCGGGCTCCCGAAAGGTGATCAATTTATTCTTACAATCGATCGTGGCGTAATACTTCGAGAGCCAATCCATGCCTAAAATGACATCATACGCCTCCAATTTAGTGAGTTCCAACATCCGGACGGGCATTATCCAGTCACCTATCTGTACTGGGCATGATGAGCATTCCGTATAGGTATTAAATGATGACTCGGGACCTTCGACTCGCCACTTGCCACCTGCTTCTATGGGTATGTCATGCATGCGTGCAAATGCTCTACTAATAAATAAGTGCGTGGCACCCATATCGAACATAGCTCTGGAGCGAACTCTATTGATTAGAACCATACCTGCTACAACATCAGGCTCCTCGGCTTGGGCAGGCTCCTCAGCATGGGCCTGAGCGGCGAATACCCGTCCGGTCGGCGCTGATCGAGTCACCTCCGGCTGGCGCGGCGCCAGTGCGCGTCCTGCCGACACAGGAACATACGGGGCCCCTCCTTGATAAGGCGAGGGTGCTGGAGTCGATGCGACTGACGGAGTAGACGAGGCCCTTGCCGGACAGTCGCGGCTAACGTGTCCTTATTGTCCACAATTAAAGCACCGTCCTTGTCGTTGTCTACACTGCGGTGCCCGATGACCTCGATCTCCACAGATAGGGCAACGCTGCGGCCCACGGCCCCACGACTGCAACCGCGGATACTTCGGGGGCCTCCTTGAACTCGATTGTCCCCCCGAACCGCCGCTCGATCACTTCTTCCCCTTGTCTTGGGATCCGGCCAACCACTCACGCTCCTCCCGCACATGGGCATCTCCATGCTCTGCCCACAGCGCCTTATTGAAAACCTCGGCGAAAGTTGTAAGCTGGAACAATTGCACTGCCCGATATATCCATGGCCGAAGTCCCCGCAAGAACCATTCGGCCCTGTCCCCGTCATCCTTGACCACGTCTGGGACACAGTCTGTAATGTGGGAGAACTCCTGCTCATAGTCCGCCACGGAGCGATCCCCCTGTCTCAATTTGCGAAACTTCTCCTTTAGCTTCGGCTTCTCGGTGTCGGGGAAGTAATTTCCAAACACTTCCCTCTTAAACTCCTCCCAGAGCATTGGTGGAAGGTCAGAGGGTCGATCTCGCTTCACCCGCTTCCACAATACCTTCGCCGCCTTGTCGAGGCAATGGGTGGCGAAAGGCACCTTATCCTTCTCCGAGGTGTATAGGTCCTCAAAGAGGGTCTCCATAGAGTCAATCCAAGACTCCACCACCGACGGCTCCACTTTCCCCCATTCAAAAGTTGGTGGCTTAAACTTCATAAACTTCATCAGAGCCGTCAACGCACGCTCCCGCTCCACTTCGTCGGTTGTCGTATCGAGTGTCGCCGAACCCGAAGATGTCGGAGGCGCACTTGCCGGCGGGGGAACTGCTGCCATCGGAACCGCCGCTATGCCCTCACCCTCGGCCGCTACTGGTGTCACGTCCCGCTATCGCCAATTTGGTTGATCCGGGCCCGTACACAGACGCCGAACGGACAGCACCTCCCCTGTCCGCCCAAGGCTCAACAATTATAGCTACATGTATAAAGAAAAAAATAATCCCAGGAGAATATTTCAATATACATGGCTTGCACGAGGGCAAGCAACAAGCACAAGTGAAAGTAACTAACTATACATAAAATTCACTATAATTTAAAACTTTTAAAACTGAACTATACATAACTGAATAACTGAAACATTTAGTTATTTACATGCTCTTTTATACATTCATTTACAAGTCTCTGTTCATCATTATGTACAATATGAACCAAACGGGTATATACCACTAAACACTGGTGTCTGCTAGCTAAGCTGCTGGGCTCTTGCCGCGATCCTCGGCCACACCGCTCGCACTGGAACCTGTATGGTTAGTGGTATGAGAACTACTAAAAGTTCCCAGTGGGTTCGGCCGCCGACCTCACCGACTCACCCACTAGGTCTATTCAGGCATATGTAGACAAGAAAAGTAAACAGATAGTAACCAACTATAACATGTAACTACTACAATGCCTGTACAAAGCTGAAAGAAGTAATATATGAAAACCGGTGAATATGCATGCATGCTTTTACTGAAATTACCCAATCCATTGGTTAACCCTTTGGTTAACAATAACTCACTGACACTATCCCAAACATCGGGGAGACGCAAGCTACAACCCGACGGGACTGTCAACTGGGGGAGACGCACCTCCTGGTCCAGTTAAGATGACTACTCCGGAGCTCATCGTTCAAGGAGGAGCGACCTACCTTGAACAAAACTAATGTGAGTATGATCTGATCCTCCTTTAGAGGATTCAACAATAGACAATATTATACTTTACTCTAACTAGCTCTTTATGCTAGTTTTACAGTTTCATTTCTCGATGCTAACCAAATCTCTAGTCATGACGTCACCAAGTTCACTATTGTTATAGTCCACAGTAAAATTCACACATTTATAGGGTTCTATATTCATATTCTATGGCCCATATGTTCTTTACATTGACAGAACTTCGATTGCATAATAACACTTTTCCCTACAATGCATGATATGATACAATTCACATATATAGATATGCTCAATAAGATAGCATAGACATAAAGAGAGATTCGATGACTTCGGATAGCACCACCCACCTGTAGGGATGCCGAAGACTAGAACCAACTTCTCGAACCGTATAAACATTAGCCCACGCGACTTGATGCAAGTAAAGCTAGAACGAAGCGTTTCTCAATTACCACGTCGTAGGTCCGTCGGAATATCAATTCGAACTTCCGAGCACGTCAAACCTTCATTCATAGAGGAACAAAAGGGATTAAACTTAAGTCATATTTGTACTTTTACCAACTTTGCACTTCAACTCCAATTTGTATATATGTATATACTATCAATATATACATATACATAGTCTTACTATTAAATTCTATATCCATCTTACACTTTAGTAACCAAGAATTATGGACAATTAACATCAACTTTAAGCAGGGTTTAGTATAATCCTAGCTCAGATTTTATCTCCCAACAACTATTACAAGTATACATATATATATTCACACATGTATATCACATAGAACTGGTTCCATAGAGTTCCAAACACTTAGAAACTTCAACACTTAAGAAGTCCCTTATTTTCACTTTTCTTCACAGCAGGGGACATCTTTCCAACCAGAATTTAAGATTAATTCATCTCAGATTTTGCTCTAACCATTCATCAACATGTACATATATATACATATATGCAGTTTTATATAGTTTCAAGTACTAATTTCAGCTTCCACCACCCATTCTACACAAGTTTTAATCCTTTAGAATCCTTTCTTAGGCAGCCACACTTAACTCCAGTTGAAAAATAAGTTATTTACCTCAAGTTGTTGCTCAACTAGCTTGCTTTCAGCTCCAACAACCAATAATCTCCAATGCTGAAAATCTGCTCCACCAATTTCCTCACAGCCCACTACAATTTCAGCATGAGCCATTTCCTTGCTCACTACTCTTTTGTGGCAGCTAATATCACTTAATTCAAGAACAGACATCAACTTACCTTAAATCTGATGTTCTATCAAATTGTTCTTAGCTTTCTAAAGCTTTCTTTTCAGCTTGGTGCATCAAAATCTGCTCCGAAATTCTTCTCTAAAAAGCTTTTCCTCACAGCCACTACAAGCTGAGAAT
Organism: Ananas comosus; assembly: GCF_001540865.1. Classification (NCBI taxonomy): domain Eukaryota; kingdom Viridiplantae; phylum Streptophyta; class Magnoliopsida; order Poales; family Bromeliaceae; genus Ananas; species Ananas comosus. The sequence goes on along the minus strand of NW_017891670.1, from coordinate 1,706 downwards.
TAGCAATTCTATTGCTTACAACTCTCTCTAAAGCAGTTCTAGAGGTTAGCTACCAATAATTCACAGCCTAAACACCTCTCTACGTTAAATACCATAACCCCCAAAACAGGGAATAAGATTAATCTATCCTTGATTTCATTTCTAACCTATAAGCCACAAACATCATGTTCACAAAGCAGTTTTCATGCTTCTACAAGCTTTCACAGCTATAAAACTCCAAATTAGCCTCTTTCCAATGTAAATAACTGAACCCTTGATCAAGCTTACCTTAATTAGATGTTCTACCAGGTTGCCCTCAGCCCCAATAGCCAAAAATTCTGCTCAGCAGCTCCTCTCAGCATCAAGCTTAAAATCTGCCCACTTCTACTTCAATCGAGCTCCACCCAATATAGAGAGAGAAAGAGGAGGGAAAGAGGTGAGAAGGAGGCTGTGGGAGGAGATGTCTGGTACGTGGGCAGCTGTAGGGGGTGGCAGGGGATAAGATAAGCTCAAAAAACTGCACTTTAACCCCTCTAAATTGCTGAAACTGCAGGTTTCACAAAACAGTCCCTGCAGTTTACAAAACAGTCCCTGCAGGTTCGCAATTCAGTCCCTACACTATACCTCAGCCCAGCAGCAACAAATTGAGGCCTTTGTGCGCGTCTAGTTCACTTCGAACACTTCTAATTACTTCCAAATTATGCCAAATAACCTCTACGAGTGGCCAATTTAATTTGGAAGCACTTAATTTTTATTTTAGCATTATTGTGATCAATTTGATCACAATTACCACATAGTCAAAATTTTCAACATATTACATCTAGTTCACTCTGAGTCCACCCAAACACTTCCAAATCATACTAAACACTATGCCGAAGCTACTCATTAAGCTCGGAAGCAAACTAATTTTATTTTGGCCTTACTTCGATCAATTTGATCAAAATTAGCAATGTAATAAAAAATCCGACATTTTACATCCAAGCATCTCCGAAATCTGCCCTTAACTATCCTTGCACTTCCAAAATAATTCGGAGGTACTACAATTAATATTCATACCTCTCTTTGATCGTGTAGGTCAAAGTTAGCATCATAATCCGAAAATCTCCTTTCAAGTTCATTTCGCGTTCGATTTGTGCCCGAATACTCAATTACCTCCAGAAATTATTCCTACACGTCCAAAATCACTCGGGAATGATACACATCAAATTCAAACTTCACTTTGATCTTCCAGATGAAAGTTAGCATCGCAACTCAAATTTTCCATATATTACAACCGGCGCGCGTACCGAAGGTGCGGGCGGATCGTGATCTCCAGCCGCTGCTGCCGCTTGCCGCTCCACAAATCCCTGGAGCTGCTCGAATCGAGCCTCCTGGCGCTGCATCGCGCCCAACATTGCAGCGACCTGCTCCCGCAGCTCCTGCGCTTCCTCCGATCTTGGCTGCTCGGGCTCCGCAGAAGGCGGTACCGGAGCAGACCTACGCACGTAACGCCTTGGGGACATTTGCTCCTGAAAAGCAACGACTTGATTAGTTATCTTAATCCGATAACTTTTTCAATGCTCACGAAATTAAACGACTCGACAGTGAAATCAGGCGGAAGCTCACAAGTGTTCCAGTTCTGGACTCTTAGCGTCGCGTCATCGGCCGCCGACACAACCACTACGAGCCGAAAAACTAGTATCACTTGGATCCGTCTCTATTCACAGCTAGAGACATGACATCAACTT